>NC_136524.1:41459037-41506537 GCF_053919585.1 Euprymna scolopes | reverse complement strand
GAAATTAGCAGGTGCGACAACGTCTAGTTGCGGAAGCGAGTTTCTGTTTTCCCCGCTACGCGATCAAACAATTAAAAAACACACACACACAAAAAAAAAAACTAACGTATGGCAAACGAACAATAAAAACAGAAAAACGAACACGTGAAAAATGACTTAAATAAGCCTGTTTCGATATTAAAATTTTAAAAATCGGTGAGGACCCGGTGTTTTTGGGTGTCGCTAAGAATAAGCGAAGTAAAAAAAAAAAAGCAGAAAAACGAACGTTACGTGAAAAATGGCTTAAATAATACTGGTTCAATATTTAAATTAAAAAAATCGAATAAAAAACAACCCATCTCACACCACGATTCGGACCCAAAACATTTAGATAATGACCCAAGGCCTTAACCAACTGAAGTAACGCGACGTACATGAAATTTGTTCGGTTTTTCAACTAGTTAAAGTAAATTAGGTCATGAAGTTATCTGACGCATGCGTAGAGTCGGTCATTGTCACCAGAGGACCGTTTTTTGTTGCCCTGTCGAAAATTGTCGATTTCGAGGTGAAAAAGTTAACGTTTTTGGCCAATTTTTTGATATTTTTCAAGCAAAGGATGGAGCTTTGATGTGATACCGAGTTTGTGAATTTTCGTCGCGTCTGTCAAAAGTTTTTAGCAGACCTCCAAACATACACACATACATACATACATTTTCGCTTGTATATATAGATTATTTATAATTTATTTATTATTTATTATTATAATTATTATTTATTATTTATTTATTATTTATTTATTTATTATTTATTTATTATTTAGAATTAAAATTTTAAATTTCTCAAGAAATTTCATATGTATGTAACGTACTGCACATGTTTACACACGTGTTAATATGCACATACACGGAACCCAACACGTAGTAGCGTACGTTGCAAAGAACAGAAGGTATGCTCGACTTATATATTTCCGTTGTAACAACGACATTTATTTCCGGTACATTTCCGAATAAAACGTGATCGTACTCCTTCTCGTTAACTTCTGTCTTCTCGAACGTGATCGTCGTTGTGTGTACGAGTTTTTTTAATACTCTTTTTTTCTCCTTGCTGTGACATCGTGCACACGTCTTGAAGTTTGCATATAGTCACCATACATGCGCCACACCTTCATATGCTGAAAAAATATTTAAGATTAGAAAAAAAAAACAACAACTTAAAGTCAACACAATACACGAATACATATAAAGGGTCCCGGTCCATTGAACCCTTTCAGTTTTTCCTTTTTTCTATTTACCCATCATAAATTTAATCAATTCTTTATTTTTTATTCTATTTGTGAAGGAAAAGGAATTTTAACATATTTCTCCAAACATTTAAAGACACCGTTTTAATACGTAGAACGGGAGAAAACTATTTCAATAGTAATAATGTAGTTTTGTTGTTGTATTCTTTTAATTGTCCAAATAACTGTCGACATATTTCAGTTTTGTTCTCCAAAATTAATGTTTTCAATGTAACAATATGTTACAAAACCAAATAAATCGACGCAAGACTAAATCCAAACGCTATTGAATAGTTGTTGCTGTTTGTTGCTACTGTGTTCGCAAATTCACCAAACTGAAAGGGGATTTTCTTTTTAATTTAAGCAATAGGGACATTTTATTGCTTACGGATCTGAGTGTATTTTTCTGCAGATATGTTGTACATTTCATTGTATACCCAACTACGTCTCTTTTTTTTTTCGTCGTGTGAGTTTTCTTTTTTATACATTCTTTTTTCATTTTTTCTTCGACAACTCTCAATTCTTCTGCCTATCATATCAGGCATACACTTTATATTTCTTTCGCTGTGCTCGATAGATTACCATACTGACTAAAAGTAGTTAGCATAACCTCTCACCTTGTCCTACCACTTATTCGCTTTTTAATTGCTCGATTCCATATAGCGAGATTATTAGAGACAACACTAGTTAATTTAACCTTCTACTTTAATCTACGGCACCGCTGGAAAGATGGTGGGATCCTTCTATCGCTCCAGAAGATATCTCACTACTGATGCAATTCTCTATCTATATAAAAGCTAAGTACGTCCAAGGATGGAATACTGTTGCCATATCTGGGCAGGAGCTGCTACAAACAGCCTATCCTGCCTTGACAGAGTACAAAATAGACTTCGTGGCTTAGTGGGGGATGCCCTTTTCTCTACCCTGCAACCTTTCTCCCACAGAAGAGACGTTGCGAGCCTGTCCTTGTTTTATCGTTATTTCCATGGCAGATGCTCGTCTAAACTCCAATCTCTGGTCCCCCCTCGCCAATCTTTCACGAGAAACACCCGTCTAGCTGAATCCACTGTGAAAAATTTCCCCCACTCTATATCTGTGCCTAAATCAAAACGTGGATTCCATGAACAAAGCTTCTTTCTTAGAACTGCACGCCTGTGGAACTCTGTTCCGTCTGCCTGCTTCCCTTCAGACTACAATTTGGATGTCTTCAAGTCCAATGTTGACAAATTCCTAATGAACCGCCCCCTTAAGTAAACACTTCAGCAAATCTCCTCACTAACTTAATGTACTTGCAATAACCCTTATCCCTGAGTGGCTTCCGGGCCTTGATAAGTGGTGATCACTGTGTAAAAAAAAAAAAAAAAAAAAAAAAAAAAAAACTTTTGTCTTATAAGTGTTCAGTTTCTTTTCACGAGATTACACAAGACGATCACGGACCATTTTGATTTAACTGTTCGGCTCCATTTTTTCCGATATTATAGGAGACAATTACAGTTTACACCTGACCCAAAGGGTGAGAAGCATGATCCGTGCCTCTGAATTAATCGGATATCAATATATTACAACAATCATTATTATAATTTACCCTTTTTTCACAATACGGTTTGACCCTATCACTTTTTTTTTATCTCCAGTAGACCTTCTATCCCTCATTCCTTTTATTCACTTATTACTTCTCTAATTTATGTTACATTGTTCGTAAACCGTTGTTCGTAGAAGTTAAGTTACTAAGTTATTATGGCTAAGATACGTTCCATTCACGGGAAATCTATTTTGTCATCCGAATTTTGTCGGCAAATTTCGGACTGTCCACAGAAAATTACTTCGTAATCTACATCCCTCATTTCTGTATCTGGAGTTTTTAAGTACCTTAAATGCTAAGTGAGCGATTATTTTAGTAGCACAGCAGCAATCCAACCGTTACGATTTTTTCATTAAGAGCTCTAGTTTTAGGATCAAGAGATGATATTTCTTTAACGTCAAGTGTCTTACTTGATCACTAAGTAATTTCGCTCGCCATTAATTTTAAAATTATAGATGCCTTTTTATATACCAATTCTGCGTTCTGTATTAAATTTATAAGAATCCAACACCAACATACTAAAAAATTAAAGCACTTGGTCCGGTTTAAAAACTTACAAAAAATTTATGACATTGTAGTCAGTGCTAAGAAATGAACGTGCTCTTTTTTTTAAATTTTAGTAATACTTAAAATATATCCTTGAGACATTTAGTTTTCTCAGGTGAACGGCTCAAATACCAATTTACAAGAATAACCTGTATTTATTTCTACATGTTTAATTCTTAAAACTTAATAAGGTACTTGCTTCGTTATCTGCGCATAAAACTATGTCTTGATACTGTTACATAACAAAGTCATAATACTAGAACATTTGTCTAACAATAAAAATAATATTCACGTTGACCTAATGCCCCCCAAACCACGTTTTAGCAACTTAAAACCGACAAAACAGGAGATAAATTCGGAAGTGAAAAAAAAAGATAAAAAAATACTATTACTTACAGACCGATACACGTCTTTTTCCTATCTTTTTATATTTTCGGCTTGATTCGTTCCTAAGTCCTTCCTTTGCTACTGCATTCTTCCGTGGTAATCTTTTTTCTTTATGTTGAATCCTTTTTGTGAAAAGGTCTGGTCTTTACGATGCCAAATAGCCTTATATAATGTAGTGCACTTTTCAACACTCTCGGGGCCCACCACACTCAGTCGCAAAGGAGGCAACGATGAGAAATATGAACAATTTAACTCGATGTTTCGTGTTTTAAGAAAAAAAGATTCATTCCTCATCCTGGCGCCATGCGTGGTTTCTCGTTACGGTTGTGACATCGCCCACGTCTCTAACGTGATCGTCGGCCTGTGCGCACGTTCTTTTTATAGTCGTTTTCCTTTTCTTTATCATGACGTCACTTCGAACACTGCTCGGCATTTGCATACAACCGACATACGCACATCCGCACTCTGTTACATATATAAAAATTTTGAATATATATAGGATATATCGTGAAAAATTCTATGTAGCAATTCTATATATATATTAAACTTTTTTTATATATGTAACAGAGTGCGGATTCGTCAGGATTTTATGTTGGACAAATACTGAAAATCGATGAATAAATTTATGTGCATGCATTATATAATAATAATAATAATAATAATAATAATAATAATAATAATAGTAGCCCATGACTAAGTCACACGCACTAGGTACGTCAAATAGTATATCGGCAAAACTGCAGAACCACAAATGTGCAAATTGTGCAATAAAAGAGAAGACATATTAGCGCATGTTATATCAGAATGACCTATAGCTAAACCTCAATTTAAAAATGGGCACAGGACAAAGTCGGTCGGGTACCACACTGGAATATTCTATAAATTCTATAAATTTGACCACAATTATAAGAGGTACTGGAAAACGACGTTGCTTAGCTTCGGTGTTCTGAGACAGGTGTGCCAACGTGATTATGCAGTATATGAAATAATAATTCTGATTTCGCTTATAAACGTCCCTCTGGAAAGGGATGGGATTCGTTTCTATATGATTTCCCTTAATCCCAGCTCCAAGCCAGGAGCTTCAAAGATCAAAGGTTTTCCTAAGAATGTTGGTGGTACCTACAATAGCAAAAGTCTGAAGGTCGCCCCAAAACATCGGGGATTTGTAGATTTTTCAATTGTCCTTTCAGACGACTTGATACTAATCCTAGTGTACCAACTACGACCGAGATTATTTGTGTTTTAACCCCGTGTATACGCCTTATCTCTAAGGCCAATGGAGCATAATTGCTCCACTTCTCATTCTCCTTCTCTCTCACGTTCTTGGATCCCAGGGTACTGAGAAGTCTAGAATTTGCCACTTTGTTGAGACCTTGTCAATGACGACCAAATCTGGACGATTACGTTCCAATTGATTGGTCGTTATGACACTTTTGTCCCACCATTTTTCTACAGAAGTCCAAGCTCGAACTTTCACACCACTTCTCCATACATCTGATCCCTCCACTGGTTCCATTGCCTCAGAGTCATTGATCTCATCTGCCTTAGATCTTTCAAACTCCTTCTCATCATTTCCCTTATTCTCACTTCATCAAGCACCTCCTCAAACCACTTTGCAGCACACTTCACCCCAACCTTCTAACAGACCTCCCAATATATCCGGAGTCCCATGCGATCGTGTCTTTTGCGGTACTCTCTCTGGGCTAATCCACTACACACTGCTGCAAGTTGCGCTATTGACTCTGAGGTCTTACCACAAATCTGGCATTCTGCAGCAACTTTCTCTCCTAGAACCACCTTTTTGAACAATCGTGTTCCAAATGCCTGCTCTTGTTCTGCACAAACAAAGGCTTCAGTACTCTTAGCCCAGCTCTAAGCCATTGCCATGATCTTTCATCAGCCACTTCTGCTATATTCTGGAAGAACTTTCCATGCATTTTCTTCATAGTCAGTTCCTCTGCCCTTTCTCAAACTTTCGCGTATGTCCCTACGAGCTCTACCAGTCTCTTTATTTCCTTTTCATTTTTACCGAATATTTTCAAATCATCCATAAACAGTAGATGGTTAAGTCGTCTGCCACCAAATCTAAAGTTATACCCAGTTTCTCGCTCTTCACGAGGATGCTCAGTGGCATCATTATCATTACAAAAAGAAGTGGATATAACATTTTCATTACAAAAAAAAGTGGAGATAACGAATCACCTTGGAATATTCCACGTTTAATGCCAACCTGCCCCAGCACCTTACTGTTTGCTGTCAGCACCGTTTTTCATTGAGCCATACTGGTCACCAAAAGCCCTACCACATTCCCAGCAACCTTCATCGTCAATAGTGTTTCACGTATCCATGAATGAGGAACCATGTCATAAGCCTTTCTGTAATCGATCAATGCTGCACTCAGAATCCTTTTCTTCCTCTTAGCATACTGCATCACTGCCTTATCAATCAGTAGTTGCTCCGTTGTACACCTCGAGCCTTTCCAACACCCTTTCTGTTCATCAGGGAAAACACCATTACTCACAAGATGCCCATAATTTTTTTCCCGCAAAGATTCCAGTTAACAGTTTCCACATTAGTGGTAGACATGTAATTTGTCTGTAATTGCTGGCATCTGTTCCCTTTGCAGGATCTTTCCAAATTATTTTCATCCTTCCCTTAACAAGCCAATCAAGGACATCTCCCGACTCTACGACCATGGCAGCAGCTATAGGTGAATAAAGGCATTGGAACTGTTTGAATAAGAATCCCATCACTCCATCTGGACCAGGTGCCTTCCAGTTTGTCATTCTTCGTATGCCAACCTTCACGTCATCAAGGGTTATCTCAACGTTCTTCATCCGATGCATTCCTGATAGCCTTTCTTGGATCTCTCCCAACCATCTAGGTTTCTTATTATATCGCCCTTCAACAGACCAAATCCCACTCCAGAACTTCCTAGAATAATCTGCATTTGTAGTGTTATTTCCCGCCTGTTTAATACTATTTAATTCTTTATACAGCTGAGACTGATTTTTTCCGGAAAAGGTTGTTCTGCCGGAACGCAACACTTTTCTCCAACAAAGACCTAATTCTCATACCACCAGTATGGTCCTTCTTTTTCAACATTGTTAGAATGCTCATGGTTCCCTTTTCCATGAATCTATACCTCCTTTCAAGCCCATCTTTGGCTTTTCTTCGATTCTACCAATGCTTTCCGCCACCGTTTAATACTTTCTTCAAACCGCCTCTGCCAGTATCGCCTTCTATCCTTCATTTCTCCCCTTTTCTTCTGTGATAAGCCAAGACGATCCGCAATAACGTATGACGCTGCATACAGAAGCCTGTTAAGTTCCGTAATCGATATGTTCTTTCTTATGATTTTGTGAATTATTCCTTTAACTATTTTTACCTCGCTTTTCAACTTCTGCCTATCACTACTCTTCATGTTTGGAATATCTATAATCTCGTCTCCAAGAAGAACCTCTCTTAACTTCTGAAGTACCTCTTTTTCTACAGAAGTCCAAGCTCGAACTTCCTCACCACTTCTCCATGCATCTGATCCCTCCACCGGTTCCATTGTCTCAGAGTCATTGATCTCATCTGCCTTAGATCTTTCAAACTCCTTCTCATCATTTCCCTTAACCAAAGGATTCCATTCCTCCTCAGTTGCCCGCCTCCCATCATCGCTTACATTTCCCATCTGCACTTCCACTCTCTGAGTTTTTTCATCAGAACTCGTTTCGTCAATTTTACTGTCGCTATTCATTTCATTCCTAACCATCGATTCAATCTCTTCTCTTGCAATCACTGAAAGTAGTTTGTTATTTTTCATTTGTTTTAACTGGGATACCAAACTCGCGACACTCCTAGCTCCTCTTCCTCTCGATTCCCACCTTTTCTTCACTTTTCGGATATATCCACCAGATTTGGTACTTCCACTTCTTACAAAGCTTCCCCACAGTACTCTTCTTTCCTCATCCGTCCATGGTTTTTTGACATTCCCTGTTCCAACTCCCTTCGTGTCTTGGGACCCTCTCTGCCAATTCTCACTGCCCCTACATCCACTCACATCCTCAGAATTTCGAACAGTTGTGTGATGACGACAGGACCCATCCTGTTGACCAGTGGGACACCTACCTGACGTGAGATCATAGCAAGATGTTTCAGCCTCATTCAAGTCGTTATTTTCAATATTTTGATTTGACATTCTCCCATAAATGGGGTTAGTGAATTTTAGGTTACACCACCACCGATATTTTTATTGAGACATTATCTCTAGGAGGGTTCCCCACCAAGGTTAAAGATCCCCTACCGCTCTTTCCTTCTCCAGCACCATCACACTACCCCCACCACCAACAACAACAGAAATAAAATTTACAATGATAATAGTAACACTAATATCGGTAGTAGTAATAATAATAGCAACAACAACAACAACAACAACAACAACAACAGCAATATCAATGACAGCAAAAAGAACACCAATAACAATAACAGCTACAATAATAATAAAAACATACTACTACTACTACTACTACTAATGATATTAATAATAATGCTAATAATAATAATGATAATAATAATAATAACCAATAATAATAACTTATCAATTAATTATTTTTGATATTTTTTTACATAGGCACCACCACTTATCAAGGCCAAGCGGCCACTCGAGGATAAGGGTTAAAGAGTGTTCAGTAGAAATTGGACAATATAGTAATCGTTAGTAATGGAAATTCGGTAAATTTGTTAACTTATATTGAACGGCTCATCAAAAACTTGTTTACGTTAGACTTGAAGACAACCATATTGTAGTCAGCTGGAAAGCAGAAAAACGGAAGACAATTCCATGGGCGTGCAGTTCTAAGAAAAAAGCTTTGCTCATGGAATCTAAGTTTAGGTTTAGGGGTAGATAAAGAGTGGGGGAAATTAGTGATAGTGTTTTCTGCTAGACGAGTGTTTCTTGTGAAAGTTTGGCGAGGGGGAGACCATAGATTGGAGCTCAGCCGAGCACTTTCCATGAAAATAACGATAAAGCAGAGAAAAACCCGCAACATGTCTTCTGTGAGAAAAAGGTTGCAGGGAAGAGAAAAGGACATACCTACGAAGCTATGAAGTCTATTTTGAACGTAATAGATGTATGGAAACTAAAGCCGTTTTCAGGACTGCCAGCAACCATTGTAAGAAAGTAATAAGGAACGCAAGAGTGTTGTATGCTCAATCTGTTAAGTCCAAAGTAGCTGAGCCGCGGCTTGGTTCCCACCAGTTTTGGCAAATAGCAAACAGAATCCTGAACAGAAGCGTGTGCTCCATCCCAACTATTATCAATGGACCTGAGGTAATCTCGTCAGCATCAGACAAAGCCAAACTCTTTGTCAGGAACTTTGCAGCTAATTCTACCCTTTGCGACCAAGACCGCCAACCCCCAATATTTCCTCCTGTATCAGAAAACACGCTATGTGATATACGTATATCTGTACGTGATGTTGCGAAGCTAATCAAAAACCTTGATTCGAGTAAAGCAACTGGCCCTGATGGTATTCCAATTATAGTACCCAAAAAACTTCAACCTGAATTAGCGCCCATACTTACAAAACTGTTTAAACGTTGTCTTAAGGAGAATAGTTTCCCATCTCCCTGGAAAATCTCATCAGTATGCCCTGTATTTAAGAATTCAGGTGATCGCTCATTCCCCTCTCAGTACAGGCCAATAAGTCTCCTGTGCGTCATGAGTAAGTTGCTAGAATCTGTGTTAAATACAGAAGTAATCAAACATCTAAACAAAAATAACCTTCTTAGTGACACTCAATATGGTTTCCGTTCTGCTAGATCTACAGCAGATGTCCTTACAGTTATATCGCATAGGATTAGCAAATCTCTCGACGGTGGCAATCTTTCTAGGGCAATTGCTCTTGACATATCTAAAGCCTTTGATAGGGTATGGCATAAAGGTTTACTTCATAAGATCGCTAGCTATGGTATAGCTGGAAAAGTCTTCTCAATTATTAAATCATTTCTTTCTGATAGGTTCATAAGAGTAGTAGTTGAGGGGCAAAAATCAGAAGCTCACAGTATTAATCCCGGTGTCCCTCAGGGATCCATCCTGGGCCCAACTCTTTTCCTGATCTACATTAATGATCTTCCAAATCATATCCTTACATCATTTGTAGACATTTATGCTGACGACACTACCATTTATGGTAGCACATCTAAGACAGTAAACGACCAAGTTCTCTCCAATTCTCTCTCCTCTGATCTTGAGCACGTAGTACAATGGGGAAAGGAGTGGCTGGTTACTTTTAATGCATCTAAAACTAAGCTTCTCTCTTTACATCATCAACATTCTAATCCACATTTGTCATCAATTGAAATGAATGGCTCTCGTCTTCAGGAGGCCTCAAGTTTTGACAAGCTTCTGGGCTTGACCATTACTCCTGATCTTAAATGGAACACGTATATCAAATCTGTTGCCAAGGCCGCTGGAAAAATGGTGGGATCTTTCTATCGATCCAGTAGATATCTCACTGCTGATGCTATTCTCTACCTATATAAGAGCCAGGTACGTCCAAGGATGGAATACTGTTGCCACATCTGGGCAGGAGCTGCTAGAAAGGACTTGTCCTGCCTGGATAGAGTTCAAAATAGACTTCGTAGCCTCGTAGGAGATGTCCTTTTCTCCTCCTTGCAACCTCTATCTCACAGAAGAGATGTTGCGAGTTTGTCTCTGATGTATCGTTATTTTCATGGAAAGTGTTCGACTGAGCTTCAATCTATGGTCCCCCCTCGCCAAACTTTCACAAGAAACACTCGTCTAGCTGTAAACACTATCAATAATTTCCCCCCTACTCTTTATCTGTGCCTAAACCTAAACGTAGATTCCATGAACAAAGCTTCTTTCTTAGAACTGCACGCCTGTGGAATTGTCTTCCGTTTTCCTGCTTTCCGGCTGACTACAATATGGTTGTGTTCAAGTCTAAAGTAAATAAGTTCTTGATGAACCGTTCCATATAAGTTATCAAATTTACCAAATTTTCATTACTAATGATTACTATATTGACCAATTTTTACTGTACACTCTTTAACCCTTATCCTTGAGTGGCCTCTGGGCCTTGATAATGTGGTGATGCCTTTGTAAAAAAAAAAAAAAAAAAAACCTCTATCAAGGCAGGATAAGTCCTTTCTAGCATCTCTTGCCCAGATGTGGCAACAGTACTCCATCCCTGGACGTACCTGACTTTTATATAGATAGAGAATTGCATCCGCAGTGAGATATTTACTGAATGGATAGAAGGATCCCACCATTTTTCTAGCGGATTTGGCAACGGATTTAATGTATGTGTTCCACTTTAGATCAGGGGTAAAATTCAAGGCCATACTACTACTACTACTACTACTACTACTAATATATATATATATATATATATATATATGCACCGTATCTTTTTAAGTTTCCAGACTTTTTTATACAGGCATTTAAAATTGTCGTAGACTATTGAAAATTCAGTATGGTGTTATTGCTATACATCATGATATGACTGACACATGTTTATGATTTCAGGTTCACATTAACGGCTACAGAAGGAATTTGAATACACCACGTTTGGTTATTCCCTAAGCTCAAAGAAAATCATTAGATGCTGTTGTTTTAAAACAATTGAGGAGATAAAAGAGGCCGTTACGAGGGTCATTGACACGCTCACACAGGATAACTTCCATGGGACCTACTAGTTGTTGGAACAGTAGAAGTGTATTGCAGCCGGAAGGGTACTATTTCGAAAGGGACTAGAGTTTTGTGTCTGCCCATATGAGAACAGTCTGGAAACTTATTGAAGGCACTGTGTACATATATATATATATATATATATATATATATTGTGTGTGTGTGTGTGTGTGTATGTGTATATGACTGCCTATCCTGGTCGCAAGTCATCAAATGTGATAGGATTCCTTGTCACGTAAGAATCGATTCCCGGTCGTCAGCGAATAAATGTAATTTCTTCGTAGGGCAAACCCCCGTTGATCGATTTGATTGATATGCCGTCGCCTCTCCGGTCTGTCGCGCTATAAGGAAAGCAAATCCATAAACACAAAAGAAAACACCTCAGTGCTCTAGTTTAATTGGTTAATCTCCAGAAAAATGATATACAAATATATAATTATGTACAATTGTCTTAACTTTGAAATGTTCAATGTCAGTCTCCACTGAGTCTATAAGTAGAGTTCACTTCTCTCTTCGATATAGTAATGAGATTTCTACAAGTTGCTCTGTTTTAAATTCTCAACAACTGACCGACTCAAAAACTGTCGTTTTCCACTGTGCCTTCCCTTGATATACTCAGGAGAGGGGTGAAACCAGGGTTGTACCCTGGACCAATTGCACCCAATAACGTCACCCTAGGAGTGGTTTTCCCCCTCCCCGGAGCGCACCTGTGGATCTGCAAACGTTGTCATGGCCCCGTGAGATCATCCCCGTAACCCCCTGGATTGGCGCACTGCACTTGGATTATAAACCTCCTCAGTTTAGAACACTGAGTCATTTCGGTTTTGGAGTACAAATTTCAAAATCTTACACTGTTGTCAATTTTCATAACAATAAAAATCACAAACTTTATCTTTTCTCTCAGCAGGGTTTTTCGTTGTCGCCCGGGCACACCGATGATAATTAAAGAATAAAAAAAAATTATAGCTGGCCGGCTTCCTCCAGTACTTCGAGAGTCTTAGCCTCTACCCAGTGGGGAGCTTAACTGCCCCCTTGGAGGGTCACGTCGCATTCATTTAAAAATGTTACTGCATGCCACGAAAGTTTTTGCTTGATTAGGCGTTCAGGGTATCTGCCAGATTGTCGGATATAGTATATGTAGGTGCATTTCCTTCCATCTTTATTTTATCTATTTATTTTTGTGTGCTTATTTGAATCATCAATGACTTATATCTGTTGAAAGTTTTTGACATTCATAAAAATATTTCGAAGCAACACTTCATCTTCAGTATGCCTTCGAAATATATTTATGAATTTCAATATAAATTTCAAACAAAATAAATGTTTGTTTATTTTGTAATAATGCGTTGTTTTTGGCTTCAAATGTATATAATACGTATTTTATTTTATCCAAACTCAACCAGTGCTTCTACGGAACAAGAATCTAACGTGAATTCGCGTGACCAACGCACCGATCCGAGATGAAAAAAACTACCGTAAAAACAACAAACGGAATTTTACTTGCTGATTCTCTGCTCCAACAACAACATTGAAAAAAAGAAAAGAAAGACAAGAAAGAAAAGAAAAAAGACATACTTAAGATGAAGTTTTGCTTCGAAATATATTTATGAATTTCAATATGAATTTTAAACAAAATAAATGTCTGTTTATTTTGTAATAATGTGTTGTTTTGCTTCAAACGTATATAATACGTATTTTATTTTATTCACATATATATATATATATATATATATATATATATATATATATATATATATATATATATATATATATATATATATATAACCAAGTTAAAGGTATTAACTTATATACTGACGAGCTGATGTAAAAACTCTTTTAAAGAAAATCAAGTTAAACACATTTTAGGGATCTAAGAAATAGTAGCGCAAAAGTAAATATTCCAACGTCCACTCGTTGAATACTCGCTGAATGTTTACTGCAAATGTCAGCTGGTTCGGCATTTATTTGTGCTTACTGACTCTCAATTCTTTAATTCTGATAGTCTGGATTTTGAATTCCAGCCGACGGCGCCAAGAGTGGTATTTTGACTTTCGGACTCGCCGCAATTATCACTTCATACACTTATAATTGATTAAAAATGAATCGCTAGTTATAAAAATAATATTTAATTAGCGGGACCTGTGGAAATTCCACAGGGGACTCATTCATATGTAATATATTGATGTTGGTATTCTGTAGATGTGCAGTGTAAATGGAAGCGCTCTGATATTATTGTAGCTTTTTTTGTTAAAACTGCAAAAGTATTTATCTAAGCTAGCACGAACGCCCAGTAAAGCCCGGTCGTAAAGTACGCTTAAATATGATATTTTAATTCTTGTTGATTTCGTATATATTATCAAAGTGTTAATATTCTATCGATTTTTATATATTATAAAGTTGCTATTTCAAAAAAAGATATATATATCCATATGATTTGGGTGCATCAGCTTGAATCGAAACCAAAACTTATGATATATATATGCATATATATATATATATATACATATATATATATATATATATGTATATAACTTAAGTTACTTCAGCCATCATCGAAACCAAAACCAAATCTAATGAAGAATTCTTGATAAAATTATTTATAAAAATATAAATGATATAAGTGCCATCAGCTATAGTCGAAACCAAAACCAAAATTCAGGATTCTTGGTAAAATTATTTATGACAAGAAACAGAAGAACGACCAAGATGTAAGTGTGACCTACAAAAGAACACACGCTATCGTATTAATATATAGATATTTATTTAAGTATATTAGCGTTGTATTTCAAGAAATAGATAGATAAGTAGAAAGGTGTTGATATAATTATAGATAATAGATTTACCAATCAATCGTGCTATCTAGGCCATACTATGATGTATGTATGTATCAGTATTTTTATCTGTAGTTACTTATCGATCTATTTATCCACCTATCCACTACTTTAATTCACTCGTGTATATACGTGTGGGTGTGCGTGTGCGCGCGCGTATGTGCGTATACATATGTGTGTGTAGATCACAAAAGGTTAGCAATGGTGAGTGCCAAATGGGAGATCGTTTTGGAATTCTAGGCGCTGTATGTGCTCTCTGTGAATCTCGGCATTGTTTTCAGTCGTCTATAATCTCTATTTACCACTGGCATTTTACAACCAACTCAGAAGAGGTGTGGTTAGAGATTGTACAACTCTTGCCACAAAAATTGCACCCTTACAATAGCAATTCATGGTCTGTTAAAACTGAAAGAAGGTACCACACACACGCACACACACACACACACACACACACACACACACCCACACACACACACACACACACACACACAGAGGGAAAGTAACCAGTGGAGTGCAACGAGGTTAATACAAGAGTGCTTAACATCGGGATAGAGCAAGTTACACTTTCAATTTGTCTTTACATAAGCAGTAATTTGTTGCTACACAGTCATGAGCATGTTTCGGTCTTCTAGTATTTAGTAACTAGAGACCTCTTCAGGCAACAACATTTATATTCAAAAGCGGAATTCTTAATGAAAAACGAAAATCAACTTTCTTTCTTTCCTTCTCCTCAATTCTCCTCTCCTTCATCTTCTCCCATCGTCGTCTTCCCATTTCCCTCTTTTCTCTTTCTCTTGCCCCTCTCTCTTCCCTTAACAGACCGTTAGGAGTTCAAGAAATGGTCAATAGATCCGGACGAACCTTTAACCTTTCCGCGGAAACACCTAAGAATACTAAGAGAAAAGATATAATATAAAAAAATAATTATAAAAATATAGATTTTAGACCTACAGCGAGCTGTAGACACACGGAACAAACACTATATTTACCTCCTCAATGCCAACCCTACCTACTCCAACCCCTAACCCATAATAAAAATAAATAAATAAATAAAAATTTTAAAAATAAATAAATAAATTCACACCCAACCAACCTTGTTCTCCACACAACTCAACTTCAACCTCTGACCCCCTTTTTTTTTACTAAAAACCTTCTTTTGCTGAAAGTTGATTTTCGTTTTTCATTAAGAATTCCGCTTTTGGAAATAAGCGTTTCTGCCTGAAGAAGTCGCTAGTTACTGAAAACTAGAAGACCGAAACATGTTCATGATTGCGTAGCAATACATTACTGCTTATGGAAAGACAAATTAAAAGCCCCCCTCTCTCTCTCTCTCTCTCTCTCTCTATATATATATATATATATATATATATATATATATATATATATATATATATATATATATCAGTGACTAGCAAGGCCACAAGCAAAACACTCTGTATAAAGCAGCAAAATTTAAGCTGGCCTCCCATCATACTATGCATACAAATGTAGGTAAATTTGGTGATATTTTATTTGTTTGAAAATATAAGTTCTTATTTACCAATTGTTACAAACTATTCAACCGAGAATAGCACACACACACACACACCCATACACACACATGTGTGTGTACGTTTATATGCATATATATATTTATATGTATATACATATATATACACACACATATATATTATCAAAAAGGTGTTATATATATACATATTTATATATATATACATACATATATACATATATATATATATATATATATATATATATATATATATATATATACCATCTTGTTTGATAATTTTATAAGTTCCAAATCTCAACCACTATTGGTCAGAATTTTAAAATTGAATGAAGGGTCGTTTAAAAGATAATGATCTTAATTGAGCAGTGCGCTATATGTATGTGACATTTGCACTTCTTAAGGTCACACATTAAGTTGATTCAGAGCGTACTTTTGGCACATAAACTTTTAAAAATAAGCAACAAATCACTAGATTTTTACAAACTGAGGTTTTTGGAACAGCTTTTAGCTTACTTTATGTAAATGTAATATTTACCCTTTACGCTGCACACTAAATGTGTTAATAATTGTCTTTATTTATCCAAGTTCTGCATTTGAATTACAAAATATCTTAAATTTTACCAAAACCTACTGGCCTTGATAGAGGGGAGACTAAAACTTGCTAATGCAATTTCAAATTATCTGAAATGACAGCAAGGGGAGACTTGATTCCAGACTTTTTAGATTATACTCAATATATGCTAAATATACCAATTGAAATATAAGAAATAATTAAACACATTTATATCAGGAAATCTATAAACAAGCATTGAGAATGATCACAAAAGTTTGAAATCATGTCTCCCCTTGATATAATTACAGATCATTTGAAATCATATTAACAAGTTTTTATCTTTCCTACATCAGGGTCTATATATATATATATATATATATATATATATATATATATATATATATATATATATATATATATAATATAAAGCTGAACGTCTGTGTGTGACTGGTCACGAATAAGCCCTTATATGGTTGACAATTATAGAAAACTGATCACATATAATGATAGAGGATGTACAGAGACACAGGAATGGGTATGCTTGATCTGGCATAATGATGGTTCATTAAAATTGTGGGGTCGGTGTACGCGCCTGGTCCACAAAGTATGGAAATAAAAAAATTAAAAATAAAAAAACATTTACAAGTGTTTTTGATATAGATGTATATAATAATGCTTTGATCAGTATGTTTTAACTTAAATAGGGATGGTATATTAAAATTGTGGGGTCTGCGTTCGCGCCTGACCGCCATAGAATGGAAATAGGCACAAACTTTAATAAAGACTTTTTATATCTATCTGCGTAAGTATACTTTGATAATTATATTTCAGTTTAAAGAAATATGGTATAATAAAATTATGCGGGTGTTCGTTCGCGCCTGACTTCCATAGAATGGAAATATGTCACAAAATTTAACAAGGTTTTTTTAATATAAATCCACAGAATATTGTGATAAGTGTTTCGGTGTGAACAGGTATGGTATAATAAATTATGAGGTTTATCTATTTTATTTTTACTTTCATCATATTTTGCTTTGGTTTTGATATCCCCAAATTCGAAGATATCTCTTTACAACCCTTCCTTTTCATAACCTATCATACTTTCATAAATCATATTTGCTTTGGTTTTGATACCCCAAAATTCGAAGCTATCTCTTTACAACCTTTCCTTTTCATAACCTATCATACTTTCATAAATCAGTCCATTAGGCTGCTTTTGAACCCAGCCAACGACGGGTATTTGTGCTAGTATATCATATATATATATATATATATATATATATATATATATATATATATATGATATACTAGCACAAATACCCGTCGTTGGCTGGGTCCAAAAGCAGCCTAATGGACTGATTTATGAAAGTATGATAGGTTATGAAAAGGAAAGGTTGTAAAGATATATATATATATATATATATATATATATATATATATATATATATATATATATATATATATACACACGTCAATACTCCCGTGTGTTTAATTTTACTTCAGTCGAAGTTCTCAAAAATCATAAGCCGCCAATTCAAAGAGCTAACATTTAATCTCTATATAAAACATACAGATATTCGAATGTTGCATTAAAGTTCCCTTTTTACTTTTCAAACACTGAGTTAGTAAACAAGTTGAAAACAATTTCCCTCTCCACAACTGACCATTTAAATATATTATTGTATAACTTTCTTTTTGGCCTCTTCTTCTTACTAGTTTTCCAGGGCAAGAATTCTTCTAGTCTGGTAGAGTATCCAGCTTCGTTATGCTAGTTGAGGCATTAGCATTTGGCGAAAGTATACCATTCCTCGTAAAAGTCAGTGTGGGTCAGTTTTTTTTTATTACATTTTCACCCCAAACAAGTCAGTGTGGGTCAGGTGTTCTTAGATCGCGAATACCATGTGATTCTTAATATTTAGTCAGGGTGTACTTCTAGGGAAAAGTATCCTCACGTCAGGTTGTCCTGACAAACGTCTGGACGTAGAAACCTGAGGCACTAGACGATAGTGTCCGGTAGGTATTCAAGTTCTTTACAGTGCGTATTCAAATTCTCTTCAGTAGGCATTCAAATTCTCTCCAGTAGACATTCAAATTCTATGTTTTTTTATGTGTCTATTCAGTTGTATTTATATTCATGTATTTTGATTTCAAACTATCTCTTTCTGTGTATTTCTCTCCTTCCCTCTCTCTCTCACTCTCTCTCTCTCTCTCTGTATATATATATATATATATATATATATATATATATATATATATATATATATATATTTCTACATACCTAAGAAAGAAGCCCCCTTTTTCGAAGTGAAAATTCCCTAACAAAGAATTTAATTAAAACAAAAGGAAACGCCGACCAATACGGAAAGATTGGATTTCACCTCCTAATTACGTTATTCTATCTTTAATAGAATCAATCCTGATTGGTGGACGTAAAGACGACTTACTTTTTGTTAATTTGTCAGCTTGTAACTGACGCAATTATTTCAAAACTATCATTGGCTCAATTAGACGTTAATTAGATGTGTTGCTCTAAGCTAAAACGTTTTGATTTAAAAAAAAAAATGATAAAACTCATCGGGAATTTAAATCGATCTTTTTTGTTTGCACATTCTTATTCTCCTTTTTTGCTTCTTTGTTTATTATTATTATTATTATTATTATTATTATTATTTGTTTTTGTTTGTTTGTTTTATCGATTGTTTTATCGTTTGTTTGTCTTTTCTGAACTGTCCCCATCAGATAATCTTTCTCGAGTTAAACGATAAAAAGGGGTTTTATGCAGCAATTTTTTTTAAACTGTAAAATTAGCTTTTACCTTATTATTATTATTATTATTATTAGTAGTAGTAGTAGTAGTAGTAGTAGTAGTAGAAGCAAGATCACCAGCATTAGCAGTAGCAGCAGCAGTAGTAGTAGTAGTAGTAGTAGTAGTAGTAGTATGTAATGTATTTGTTTTATTGTGCATTTGGTTGGAGTAACCCTTGATATGTACCTTGACTGTACGATTCCAAAATCTACAATAATCAAAAGTTTCTTTTAGTGGACCGTGCAGCAATATACGACTGCTTTGTTGCACGGTCAGTTGTTCCTATTTATCTGTCTTCTTACGACGGCAATGTTAGACAGAATTCCAGCCTGGGGGGGGGGGAGGCTGCATCCAGTCCTTCCTCCTACAAAGAGGTACACTCCCTATTGGAACACAAAATAAAACTTCCGTCAATCTACATGGATTACTCCTTCCCTGGCCGATGAAAGAATAAATCCAATCAAACAAAGTGTAGCATAAAAATAGATGCTACGCGTTGTTTGTAACACAAAAACTCAATCAAACAGTATTTTGTTATTGTTTGAAATTTGCGTCGCTTCTGCACACGATTATATCGAGTACGTAACCATCATACAGACTCATACTCTGGAGCATACGGCATAATCACGTTGATACACCTGTTCCCGTCAGATCACCGAAGTCAAGCAACGTTGAGCCTGGTTATTACTACAATGGCTGACCAATTTGGGAAGTCCAGGTGCTGTATGTAGGAGGACGTCGACACCTCCCTGCAAAAAGTTGCAAAAACCTAACGTCGTCATCTCTCCTAACGGGGATATACATGCGACTGGGGACCGCTTGTGAATTTCATACTCCCATGAAACTTCCTCCTTCGGAGGAAACCTGTTAAACCTTGAATAGGGTTGGTGCTGACTGCACATACGCACACATACTCTGGAGCCATTGGAAAGAACATGGTTTAAACAATGAGTGTGTTTTATTCTTCTGACAATATTTGAAATATCATCATCATCATCATCATCATCATTCACTTGATGAATGGCGCCATCTTTGCTATGTCGAACAGCTGTGGAAGTCCCTGGAAAATACCCTCTTTATCATTACGCAATCATTGCAACATATTATCCTGAATAAATTTGGATCACCATCACCACCACAACTACCACCACCACAACTACCACCACCACCTAACGAAATTTTGTGAGAATAACACAAGGTGCGAACGGTAATCCGAATAATCCTAATAATACAAACTTTTGTAGTATTCTGCCTTTCGCTAAAAGTGAAAGTTTACAAGGAGTACAATTCCACACTCAGCACCAAGTCAGTATGCCTTTCCCGCTTCGAGCCAAGTATTTACAAACTCTCATTTATTTTAGTACTCAGTAGGCTTAACGTTGCTTAGCCCCAATGATCTAACCGGGACTATTTCTTAAGATGTTTTATAAGTCCAATTCCTCTGTCACCAACCGGTATCATACTCATATCTTTCAACGACCATGTCGTTTTTAAACCATACTTGAACTCCTGATATTTTGTTATTGCTCCCGTTTGGCTCTATTACGACCGTATCCATTTGAAACGGGTTACATAAAAAAAAAATGAGCACACTCGTGTATGTCATAGAAACGTAAATCCAAGATGCACTGACCGCCACATGAAAGTTAATAGCCCTAAAGTTAATAACCATCTTTCTGTTTTATGTTAGCAGTGTTTGACGATCTGTTAAGCATCTTTCATTAGAAATCCCAGTAGAGGTAGTTGCATACATTGTTATGGTGGACAGTGTAAACACCATTTACCAAGAGGATTTGACAATCAGACTAAGACTCTCAATCGTTGAATGGCAAAACTTGCACTGACCGTTTGCTTGTAGGTCAGCCGTTTTTTATGTAGATATTTACAATAATCCTTATCCCTGAGTGGCTTCCGGGCTTTGATAAGTGGTGACCATCTTGTAAAAAAAATCCGTTCATTACTAACCCTTGATCTTGTCCGGCTATCATATGGAAGTCTGTCATGCTTAATATAACCTATATCTACTTATTACATACTAGCGGCCGCGTCAGCACACACAACGCCTAGTTAGACAAAAAATCGAGTACACTCAACATCAAGTACACACAACGTCGTCTTACCATCAACGCTTACCCTGTGAACTCGGAAATTCCCATATGCACAAAACAAAATCACTAAAAAAAAAAAAAAACTAAGAGTAAGGATAATAAGTAAACCTTGTAAAAAATGGTGTGTAAGATTATTAGGAACATGCCAGGATTTGAACCTGGACTCTTCTGATCTGTAATCAGACGCGTTATCTATTGCGCCACAAATCCTGTCCGTATACCAAAAACTGTTACCGCGACTGCATACAGACAGTGCTAAATTCCATTGATATGGGCAGGTAACTTTTCGACAATTGCACGACACAGCCCCCTTTTTGGGCTTTTTGTGTGACTTGACGTTGTTCGTTACGAACCATATAGAGATAAGGACAATCTAGGTACGCACACCTTTCAGAGGAAAAAAGAATTGTTCAATTCGGTGCATGCGTTCGAAAGGTTTATTGGTATATATACACACATAAATAAATAAATAAACATGTAGAATTTTACACAAAACAACACAAAACAAGAGCGAACTTCTATAATCAATGACAAAGATTGGAATTGTCTAACAGAGGTGCAGAATAATACTGCTCAGAGGTGTATAGTCACGGAAACTCAAGAGACCGAGCGATACTGAATACCGCTCCACAAAACTATCAATCGGTTAGTTGCGTCATAATGTTTTTAGGATTTTAGACTCTTCATTCACTTTCTCGGTGCGAAGTTTTAAATTATGCTGGCTATTTTAAAATTGGCCTTTTTTTTTTAACTATACCCGTAATTTGCTCGAAGAATCGTATTCTTTGATATAACTTATAAAGAAGGGGAAAGATGGCGAGAAAAATCTTCTACAAACCATTAATAGTCGTTACTGAATGCTTTAGGGCTATTAACTTTCATGTGGCGGTCAGTGCATCTTGTGTTTACGTTTGATGTTTTCCTAAATTACCGAAATAAATGACGCGGATGGAAGAAACATTCGGCTTAGATACATGTTTTCTACATTATTGAAAGTGTCTTATTCGCTTGTCTTCCATTAAGAGACTTATCTGAAAACAAATCCTTCTTTTCTCGAAAACTTGACGCCGTTCGTCATCGTTTAACTATGTTTGGTCTACGGCATGTGATCTCTGTTCCACGTCACTCATGTTACGTCACCCGCCTTTCATCCAACCCTGGAGGCAATCTTGTTTTACAGATCTGTGTTTAATATTCACATTAGCTTATATAATCGCTACTGACGTAGGCTCTTATGTGTAACATATGTGTCATACTACTCATAAAATGCCACTTAATTAGTACATGTGTTGAATGCGATTTTCTTTGCTTTGATTGTTGATTGATTGGTTGTTTTTGCTTTATGGCATATCAACCTTTTTCAGGCTAGTTAATGCCGAATCCAGTGATTTTGAAGAAAACTTTTTTTTAATAGAATTTTCTTTTTCAAGTTGGTTTCTATTTAACCCATAGTTGGGACCCTAGCAGATACTACAACTCCGGGTCAGAGTGAATTTGGGAGCAATGGCAATTAAAGGGTGGCTCCACATTTCTCAAAGCCTGCAAGCTGGGGCCATCGGATATAGTTTAAGGTCATATCCAGGATCCTACTTTGATTGTAAAGCCATGCTTGTAATAAAAAAATATACCCCAAAACAGGTGGCAAAATATCGCGGGAAAAATATTATCCAATTGGAAACATTATTGCAAAACTGCCAGTTCCAATCCTGTCAAATAAGGTTTTAATCCAGGTAAAGGATTATTGTATTGACCAGTCAAGATCAGCAGGGACTCGCTTCCCTATCAAAACGAAAAGCAACGTCTAAAAATTTCAAAGAAACTAGTCTATGTTATTCAGCAATTCTAGTGCCTGACTGTTTTCATGTTTACCGCTTCTACCTATAATTATGATAGTTTATATCTCTGTGTCACCATACCACGTCAATTATGACAAAAATATTGCAAAATTTATATCGGATTGTTTTCATAAAAAAAGGCATCGAGGAATTTTATCAGATTCATGCAACTGAAAATAAACTCGTTCTATTTATTTTCTGTTGTTGACATCGGAAACAGGACAATTACGAATTTACGTTTTCTTTCTTTTTTCTGGCGACATCCGTGCGCATGGAGGGATCGGGAAAGAACTAGTCAACTAGTTAAAAGCCTAGACATGACCTTGCCTGTCTACGGCATGAGGATCAACGTAGAAAAGGGTAAAGTGTGACCAAACAACATCACTGGCACCAGAAATGACATAAATGCCAAAAGTGATAAAGTTAAAGCCATTAACAGCTTTACCGACGAGACATCGATGCACATAGAGGGGCCAAGCAAGAACTAGTAAACTTAGTTAAAAGTCTAGGCATGATCTCGGCAGCCTTCCTCTTTACCTTATTTTTTTTAAACAAAAGGAAAGGTAATGCGTGTAAGGTGTATTGTCTTGTCGAACTCGGGAATCTATCTGACAAACTCAGGAATCTTTCTATCGAACTCAGAAATTTGCGCAGAACATTTTTTTTTTAATTCACGACGGTTGCATGCTCTTGACTCGTATAAGTCCTAAGTAAAAATGATTCCCGACTTAGACAAGATACATATTAAAGTTGGAGGTTACATTGGCTGAAACGTTGTGAGAATAGTAGTCCGAAGAATTCGAATAATTCGAATTATCGATTCTCATATTAAAAAAAATTAGAAACATAATATAATTTTTTTTTTAAATTTCTTCCTTTGAAGATTGTAACGCCGAGTATGGGGCAGCCAAACCAGCATTGCCCTGCTTTTTATTGAAACCAACCGAGAGCTCTTTTTAGTATCCTCGCTGTTCCCTTAAGTGCAATTGCCTGGACCTCTTTTGCATTTAGTTCACCAGGAATATTATTTAGTTAGGACTTCATGTTCTTCATAAGCCCTTTGGCACCTATAATAACTGGTGTGCTTGATATCTCTCTAAGATTCCAGAAAATGGATTGCTCTATGTTTTAAAAAGTTGAAAAATGAGACTATTTCCCGAAACGTACTCCAGTTATTAATAACAAATGAATTTTAAACGCATTCATTATATTTTTCCTTTTATTTACATAAGCACACCCACACACACACACACACACACACACACACACACATATCAAATGTATATATATATATATATATATATATATATATATATATATATATATATATATACGAAATTTGTAACGTATGCTTTTTAAATAAATGGTATATATACACTATTTATGTAAAAACGCATATATATATACTATATTTTAAAATGCATACGTTATAAATTGCATATATATATATATGAATTTCATATATATATATATATATATGTATGTGTGTGTGTACTTATATATATATATATATATATATATATATATATATATATATATATATATGCGATTTATTTAAAAGCTATAGGTCACGAATTTCATAGATTTTAAAATAAATAATAGGGATGCGTGCGTGTAAATAAATAAATACATGAAACATTTAAAAGCGGTAATCAATGTTCATTTTACATATTAATTACAGTCGTGGATCACATGCCTCGATGAATAGAACTACCAAGTATTCAATAGATCGAATTCCTAATTGGTCTGTGGACGTCTATATATATCTTCTATTTATCTACACATCTATCTATCTATCTATCTATCTATCTATCTTATGTATCTGGGAGTGTTCTTCCGAAACAATACGATTAAAAAAAAGAAGCCCGTTTTTTTTACCAATGTTAACACTTTTACACACCCTAACATCACAAGTGCATTTGAGACGTTTTATCACCGCACCAGCAGAAGAGCCCACCCTACTAAATCAACTGGAGATTCTTTTATAAGACAGGGGCGCGTTCGAAATTGATGTTTCTTTTTAGAGCACAAACGTCCGATTGTAACAGAGCGCGTATGAACGTATTTGAAAATATCAGTGGCAACCAAAGGATAGATGGCTAGCCAAAATATTAACCACACGAGCAGCAGCCGTTTCAGCAAGTATGCTAATTAGCAAATATGCGCGGGCTTGCGCCACAAGAAAAAGAAAAATAGAACAGCATGTGGTGGAAGAGAAGCAAAGTGCGAGCTACGGAAAACGGGCGTGTTAAGTCGAAGACGAGAAGTGGCTGGCTCTAGCCGGCATGAGGTCAAGGATAGAAGCAAAGTGCACTAGGCGATATGGACATGTGGCTCTGTGGTGGCGGGCGATACGGCAGGTTTTGTTAATCCCGTGATAGACGAAATCAACAGTAAAAAAAATAAAAAGCAGCCATTGTTAGAAAGTAATGGTAATAAACACGTTTCGCTAAAGCAGGAAAAAAAGCTGAGTCGGATTTATATATTTTTGTTGATTCCTTTGCGACGGTGCCGGACGGCGTGGGCGTCCTGGAGAGGATTGAACCGTAACGGCCGCACTACACTATGATAATTTACTTTTGTACATTTTGTTTTAATTACAGGTAATTCTGTAAAAAATAATTTCATGAAATCACAAGCAGGTGCTTTGATAAGACGAGGGCGATTTCGAAATGAATGTTTCTGTTCAAAGAACAGTTGACTCATGAAACTTGACTTTTGCCTCTTAAACTTTAATTCAAGCCATTATTTACAGATAATTTTACAAGCCATTTTATAAAATCAAGGGGTCCATACCGAATGGTATATATTATTTAATTATCCAACCGCGATCGCCCTTCGGGGCGCGTGGCGCAGTGGATAGCGACGTTGAATCTCTACAGTTCCAGAATAAGCATTGTCTGAATATAGCGGTTTCAATCCAACCCAAAGCCGGCCAGAGGATTAGTTGACCAAAAAAAAAAACGTGGTGAGACGACAACTATGGAAGGCAGTAATTACTGAAGACACAGTTAAGAGATTCCGCATTCCTATCTTGTAGCGGTTAACCACCTGACGAAGGCCAGAGGAATAGTTGGCCGAAACGTCGTGAAACAACAATTATAAAATATGAGGATAAGTCAGCAAATAAATAAATAAAATATGCAAATTACTCATCCCAAAGCATCTAATAATTAAATCAAAGCAATTCTTCACTTATGTGGCATACAAACAAATGAAAAGTAAAAGATTAAAAACCAACGGCGAAAGTAATGTGGACCAGCGCCAAAAACTTACTGAAACCGACAAACAAAAAGGAATTCGACTGCTTCGTCAGAGTGAAAGGTATACACTGCAGAGAGCTTCTGAAACAAGTCAACAAAGAGAAATTCGCTTGCAGAAACAGAGGGAAAACATTATAGAAGTAAAAAAAAAATAGATTAGAAACGCCTCAGTGGAAAGAAAATTGAGTGAGCAACCAAAAAATTAGAGGCAACAAGAAATAACGAAACGATAGAGATGAAAGAAGAGAGACTAATCAGGTGTAGAATAAGAGATAAACAAACACAAGATAAAGAGAAACTGTGTCAGAGAGAAAATAGACTGAGCAGTCAGAGAATTAGAGATGAATAAAGGCGAGGTGACAAGACAGCATAACAAAGAGAAGAGAAACTGGGGGGTCAAGGAATAAAAGATAAACAAAGGCGAGATGACGAGAATGTTGTGGAAAGAAACGTAAGACTTGCTTTGCAAAACAGTCAAGATAATTTACGGCGCGGAGCAAAATTACAGGTAAATATTGGAAAATTGAATAAATTATGCTCTCTTTGTAAAGCAAAACTTGTTAGAGAAACTGCACATTTTTGCTGCATGAATGGTAAAATCAGATTGCCAAGGTTGCACACGTTACCAAATGAGCTCCATTATTTTGCATGCTGATCAAGGTGAAGAAGTTCGCCACTTCAGAAAACACCTAGGACATCCTTTGGTTGAACAGAAAGAAATCCATAAAACGGATGGAATCCATCTATAGTTATTCAAGGGCAGATCCATCACTATATCGGATCATTATTACTCGAGTCAGACAATCAAGCTCAGTTTATTCAGATATACTTTCTTCCAATGAGTTACATCGGAACATCAATAACTATGTGACCACATTTTTTTTTACAAGGAAGTCACCACTTATCAAGACCCGGAGGCCACTCGGGGATAAGTATTATTGCGTGTACAGTAATCAATGGGACAATATCGTAGTAATCGTTAATAATAGAGATCTGATAAAGTGTCTTACTTAAGGGGGCGGTTCATCAGAAATTTGTTTATGTTGGACTTGAATACATCCAAGTTGTAGGCAGGTGGGAAACAGGCAAACAGAAGAGAGTTCCACAGGCGTGCGCTTCTAAGAATGAAGCTTTGTTCATGGAATCTACGTTTTGATTTAGCCACAGATAAAGAGTGGGGAAAATTACTGACAGTGGTTTCAGCTAGACGGGTGTTTTTCGTGAAAGATTGGCGAAGGGCAACCAGAGATTGGAGATCAGACGAGCACTTTCCATGGAAATAACGAGAAAACATTACAACACGCTAAACACATGATATACGACACCTCCTAATGCAGTTATTTAAAGATCCTAGGAGGAAGCCAACTAATGAGCACGAAAGGCGAACAATAATCCAATGTGTAATGGATTAGGAATAGTTATCAACATAACAGTGAACAGCAAACGAAATTACGCCATAATGTTGAGAGAAAGAGGTGGAAAACTTCGGATAATATCAGAATATCATCGATCACATGATCTACTAAAGTATATACCGTTTCTCCCTAGCATCCTGAGATGACAATTACAAATAACTAACAATTAACTGCTATGCTTTATTATGCCTACCGCGTTATGATCCGTTGTGATGAGTTTAACCAACTATTAAGAGGTGGGAGATTGTTTCAACAGTATGTTGTGGATATAGCAGGAAAAATCGAAGTTGATCATTTGAACTATATTTGATTGAATAAAGTCTCCCTTAAATCTATAACACACACACGAGGGGGTTTAAAATATGGAATGGCATCTTGAAGAAAATGGAGGAGCTAAGATATAAGTTTTGTGTTCTTCTCAATAAAGCTTATTTATACTAAATAAATAAATTAAGTTTCTATATACGTCATGCAAATTATTTAATGAAATGAGTTTGGACATTGCACCTAAACTTTTTATTTACTGAAACCATATATTTAAAAGAAACAATGGTACTTATGTAGGGTAGGTACCGTGCTATTTTATATATAGTACTTTAAAGTTAAATTCAATTTGAAAGAAAAAGTTGCTGAAAAGCCTTCTACTTGAATAGCTTCTTCACTTGGACTGCTAGACGTTAGAATTCCCACTCTGTTTTCTGATTCCATGATTGTGCTAACCTGCAGATCTTTACATTTATAAGATATGATTTCTGTTTTCTTTTCAATGTCTTGAATGATAATGACGATCTTAGTAACATTGGCAAAAAAGTTATTTTGTAATCAACATTTGTTGGTGGTCAACGATATATGATGGAGATAAAGTTGACCAATACCTTGAATGCATTTATCCTTGGCCCTGTGGGTGGGGCATTAAAATACGCCGACTGCCCCCCTGCAGAGGGTAAAAGTCCCTCAATGGGGGTCCTGGATATGACCTTAAACTATATCCAGTGCTGAGGCCCTAGCTTGTGGGCTTTGGGGAATGTGGAGCCACCCTTTAATTGCCATTGCTCCCAGGTCCACTCTGACCCGGAGTGGTAGTACCTGTTAGGGTCGCAACTATGGGTTAAATAGAAACCGACGTGAAAACAACAAATATACTCTATTAAAAAAAACAATTTTCTTCAAAATCTTTGGATTCGGCATTAAATTACTCGAAAAGGGTTGATATGCCGTAAAACCAAAACAATCAACCAACCAACATTTATCCTTTCTTTTAGCATTTAGAGATGTTTGCTGAAAATTGCAGATTAGTACCATTTTTTTGATACAGTTGGAACAATAAATCATGAGTGCATTGAAAAAATTCCCGAACATGTAAATTTATCATTACATTCTGTTCTTTAAGGAACAGAAGTTACACATTGCTCAACAGAGTTATTCGTTTCGATAATAATCGGGATTACCTCCTCATAAACTTGAACTCAAGAAATGAACTCCGATCATTTGCATGAATAATATTGATCCACCACATTTATATAATGGTACCGGACTATTAATATAGGAGATGTATAATAATTTGACTGTTGCTAAAATTATTGCATCAAAGAGAAATCGTTTTGATTCAAAGATTGATCATTGCTTTTATCTCAAAGGAACACGATACCGTTTGCCAGAGTTCAGTTTCCTATACAATTAGCATTTGCTCTGACTATTCATAAGTCTCAATGACAGGTTTTACAAAATGTTTTAGTTTGCATAGACAAACCTGTCTTTACACATGGAGAGCTATGTGTTGCACTTAGTAGAGTTAATCGAAAGGATGACATAAAAGTGTTTTTAAATACTTAAATTGTACAAAATATGTTGTAAATAAAAGAGTATTGTCTTAAATTTTATTGACCCTTTGATTAAGATGTACATTAAATTAAATATTTATTTGACCAAACCGGTTCTAGGGGTTCTATTATATATATATATATATATATATATATATATATATATATATATATATATATATATATATATATATTCTCTTTCTATATAAGGGGAAGGTACGTCCAAGGATGGAGTACTGTTGTCACATCTGGGAAGGATCTGCTGGAAAGGATATATCCTGCCTTGATAGAATTCAAAATAGACTTCGTAGCCTCGTAGAAGATGTCCTTTTCTCTTCCCGGCAACTTCTTTCTAACAGAAGAGATGTTGCAAGTTTGTCTTTGCTTTATCGTTATATTCATGGCACGTGCTCGACTGAGCTTCAATGTGTTATCGCCCTTCGCCAAACTTTCACAAGATACACTCGTCTAGCTGAAAACACTATCAATAATTCCCTCCACTCTTTATCTGCGCCTATACCTAAACGTAGATTCCATGAACAAAGCTTCTTTCTTAGAAGTTCACGGCTGTGGAACTGTCTTCCGTTTTCCTGCTTTCCAGCTTACTGGAATATGGTTGTCTTCAAGTCCAATGTAAACAAGTTCTTGATAAGCCGTTCCCCTTAAGTTAACAAATTTACTGAATTTCCATTACTGACAATTACTATATTGTCCAATTGACTACTGTACACTCTTTAAACCTTATCCTCGAGTGGTCCCTGTGCCTTGATAAGTGGCGATGCCTATGTAAAAAACAAAACAAAAAAACTACACGTTGGAGTTTTGCACAAACATTAAACATGATATGAGTAAAAAAAGTAACAGAACGAAGTTTCCGGGAAAACTCAGGTTACGTCCCCATAGGGTTCCCTTTGGGTTAAAATGCCTAAAATTGGCACTATTTTTAATAAGATTAAAAAAATCGATGCCTTGGATTTTTATAAAACATTCTAAAATGTGTTAACATACTGATTTCTATGTAATTTTGTGTATGTCTACCCTTCGCGATAACTCTTGCGTGTGCCACTTAATTTTTGGGACTATTTTGCCATATTTGTCCAAAATTTTCTGTGTATGTCTATTTAGCAGTTTTGCATGGCGCTGCACTCAAATTTAACTATGTTAAGGCCTTGGGGACATTTGGTGTTAAATAAGGTGGAGAGGTATAAATGATGGTCTTAGTCATGTTTTTTTTTTTTTTTTTTTTTTGCATAGTGCAGAACTATAATGTAAAGATGTTAAGGCCTAAAACTGCAACGTTTGTTCATTTTCATTAGGATTGGGCGTTCCCTGGACCCTTTTTAGGCTAAATGAGGAGTGGGCAAATGCTAAACTTAGTCATTTTTTATGCCTCATTTACTGTTCACTGACGAGGGAGCATGCATGCTTCACTTGTTTTTGTTGATTTGAAGGTTCCCGCTTCCAAAAGTCCAAAATACGTTTATCTTTTCTACACACCTAGCGTATTGCTATTATTTTACTCACTGGGAATTGTCACACGGGTTATTATCAGAGATTTCCATTGACGACAAACGGCGGCGGCGGCATCATCATCATCATCATCATCATCATCATCATCATCATCATCATCTGTAGATTTTGCATTCACATTTGTTTGCAACTGTTTCAAAGCTTCAAATAAGAGTTTTTGGCATATGGGTCTACCACTCAATAGTTGGTAGTCGACAAAAAGTATAATGACAAAAAGTATAGTGACTATTTAATATTAAAACTTTATTACATTAAACATAGTACCTATTTAAAATGCCTCCCCACGGGACAGATTTAGACACCGGGGTCGTTTTTTTTTTTTATAACGTGGAGAAAAAATTGTCTTAGTCGTACAAGAGTTCTCTTCCACTGAGAGAGAAAAAATTGAAATGTAGCACCTGAAGAACAGATACTACACTTTGATCTTAGCCAAAAGGCCAAGAAAGACAAATTATTTTTATTAGCTTTGCCTCAACAGCGACACCATTTTTTTAATATTTCAAGGTGACAAGGTTTATTTGGAATATTCCACTTTCCTTTTTTAGGGATGCACAGCATGATAATGGACGGAGCGATAAGCGTAATGATATAATGATAATGTGCAGTTAAAGGAAATAACAATTCTGAGATATTTTTTCGGGTTGGAGTAAACTGAAATGAAGGAAAATACTCGTGTTTTGCTAAATAAAAGTTATGATAACAAATGGATAGATTTAAAACAGTAAAAAAAATCAAAATAACGTAGAAATTACGACCAATTTCTGTTTTGACATACATTTAAAAATAAACACTTGTTTATTTTAATATTTTCGTGTTGTAATTTGGCTTCAAACGTATTCCATACATATTTTATTTTAAAATTAAAATTCCAGTCAACGCTCCGAACACTGTTAAAAAAAAGGAAAAAAATACCCTGATTTTCAAATCGCGTGGCCAGGCGCGTTCTCCCAGCATTTCAAAAAACAATCCCGAAATTAACATCTCTTGTACTCTTCATTCAACTTTTTTTCACCTTAACATCATGACTTGAGAAAAGAGAAATATATTAAAGACTGACGAGGGCGTTTTACTCTGAAATATATATCTTAAAAATAAACACTTGTATAGTTTAATAATTTCGCGTTCTAATTGGCTTCGAACGTACTCTATACGTATTTTATTTTAAAATTAAAATTGCAGCCAACGCTACTAACAGGGATAAATAAAGAAAAAAAAAACTACCCTGGTTTTCTTTTTCTTGTTTCCTGTTTCAAATGCAAGTGGAAAGGAAGAGGAATTGAAGACGTTACCATTTCGCATGCACATTTGTCATAAGATAAACTGTATTTAAACTGAGTGTCGCAATTTGTATTTTACTTATATAATTTGGTTGAGGGCTGGCTAATAAATTTTTGGAAAACGGGATGAAATTAGGATTACGTGAAAAAAATATATCGATCATGATTAGGGTGTAATAAATATTTTTTTTTTCGAGGGGGGTATTCAATTCAAATGATGTAAAATACTCGTGCTTAGCTAAATAAAAGTTATGATAACCAACTCATAAATTTCAAGGAGAAAACAATTAAAACATTCAAAACCACATAGAGATTATTCCAATTTATTATTATTATTATTATTATTATTATTATTATTATTATTATTATTATTATTATCTATATATTATTATTATCTATATATTAATACGATAGCGTGTGCGTTCTTTTGTGTGTCACGCTTACATCCGGGTCATTTAATTGCTATGTTCTTTTATTTCTTCTCATAAATAAGTTAACCAAGAATTCTTCAGACGTGTTGGTTTCGGTTACGATTATGGCTGAAAGAACTCCATTTACACTGAACATCTACAGAATGCCAACATCAATATATTACATATGAATGAGTCCCCTGTGGAATTTCCACAGGTCCCGCTAGTTATTATTATTATTATTATTATTATTATTATTATTATTATTATTATTATTATTATTATTATTATTATTAGGGGGCATGTACATCAAATATAACTAGAGGGGAACAGTTACAACAGTTTCTACGTCTGCGTCGTACGCACTATGCAGAAAATAACATTATTACTTAAAATTTTAAAAAAAGTTCATTAAAATGATTTCTATCTCTATTGATAATGTTTACCCACTCATGTCTTTAATTTTTATTATAGCTTATGTTTGATTTCATACTTTAAAACATGACGCAAGTCATAAGTCTATGACGTCACGTCACAGCTATAACATCTTTATGTTTGGGTAATGTTTCAAGCGCTACCTTTTATTTATTTATTTATTTAGAAAGTGAAAATAGGCAAGTTGATAGAAACTCAGACTGAAGATCTCAATGTTTCGGTTTCGATTTTCGGTCATGGCATTCTTATTTATTTGTGGATAGGAAACTTTATTCCTTACTTTAAAAGAATAAGGTAGTTAAGATATCTGAGATTTCGAAATAAAACAAATTTCACGATTACATTTAAAAATATTGTAAGTTATGAACAAACAGACAGATAACATATCTCTTATAAGACAAGTATATTAAGCATATTTTTAAAAAAACTTGTTTTCTTGCTCGCCTGACGAAAACATAGAGCATTGTCTTCCCATTTCCATTGTCTTTCCATTTTAGAATGTTGTTTATCTCCTAATAAATAACTGTACTTGGTAGTCCTTCGAGATGCTTAAACCTTTAATACGTAATCTTGCTATACAACAATAAATAGAGAAGTTGTAATAAATTAATACAAACTTTGAAAAATTACGATTATTTCGTGGAGAGTCTAAGGACATCGAGGAATACGCTTTGCCTCCATTATTAATAAGGAACCTTTTTTAAATCTCAACTTGAAGGTACTTGTTCAAGAACAAGTTAGATCAGGTACGTCGACATCGAAGAATTAGTGTTGGCACCATTAGTAGTCGTTACGGACATTTTCAGAGATCAGCTCAGCTTGAAGGCACGGTGTACAAGAAAATGTTAAAGCAGGTTCATATGCATCGAGAAATACGCGTTGCCTCCATTATTAGTCGTTTCAGGCCTTTTCCAGAAGTCAGCTCAACTTAAAGACAAGTGGTTGAAGAACAAGTTAGATCAGGTATGCAAATAAATAATGCATACAAGGGTTAAAAGGTAATTTTTTCTTCTATGTGCAGTCACATGACATCATAGTATTCTATTGTTATATTAATGTTATATATATATACACATATTTATATATATACATATTTATATTTATATATATATATATATATATATATATATGTATGTGTGTGTATGTGTGTGTGTGTCTGTGTTTGTGTGTCTATGTGTTGTTTTGGTTTGGTTTTAGCGATATGTTTTGAATCAATTCAATTATTTACGAAAGTGCATTTTTACCTAAATGCGAGTTGGGAATAATTTTTCCTCTTAACCAATTTGGTACTCCCACATGGGGAGCGGTATAGGCTCATTACAGTTGGATCCCGATTTCGAATCTCGCTAGATTCAGCCACTCTGATGAGTCGTAGACGACGAAACACGTATCAGTGGATAATTACATTTTGAAAATGATATATATACTGCTCTCCATGTGGGGGTAGCAAATTGGTTAAAAGGTAAAATTATTCCCAACTCGCATTTAGGTAAAAATGCACTTTCGTAAATAATTGAATTCATTCAAAACATATCGCTTAAACCAAAACAAAACACCATCTAAGTTAATCGCGATATATCCAGACAGTCGGCGAGATGGTCCAGGGGTAAGGGTTTAGGCTCATTACCGTTGGGTCCCGATTTCGAATCTCGCTAGATACAATCACTCCGATGAGTCGTAGACGACGAAACACGTGGATACTTACATTTTAAAAATTATATATATATATATATATATATATATATATATATATATCGCTTATATATATATACATATACATATATATATATATATATATATATATATATATACACAACATAGTTATGTTGCACACAGGTTCTCATTAGATCGCGGCAGTTGAGCAACGTTCAGTCTTAAGGGTAATCATTTGGGAATGTCAGGTGCTGTATATGTAAGGACGTGAAAATAAACTGCATAAGATTAACTTTTTAATCATCCCTCACGGTGATATGCATGCAAATGGGGAACACTTGCACATCTATTATCCATTAGAAACTTCTATCATCCGGGAGACGCTATCGTACTAATCAAATATTAAGCATAGTATCAGATAAGTTGGTATTTTAATTGGGACTGATATACAATTTATTTGCAAAACTTTTTCATATATTATAAATTTCAAGGCGTACTTCGCGAATTTTCATCCTGTGTCCACCTTTTATGATTTTTATTTCAGCTTTACCACGCATGGCCAAAGTACTTAAAATTTTAAATAATTTATCTAAAACTGTCATTTCCTTTGTTGCGTAACACACACATACACACATACTCAGACATAGACATACACACACACACGTACACATATATATTTGTATTAGATCTCGTATTATTTAAATTATTCAGAATGCTGTGCTCATCTTGAGTGCCGTTTACACAACGTTTCCACCGATGTACCATTCGTATTCCTTTAGCTGCATCTTGTCAAACTCGATAATCTTTCTTCATAAAACTCGGGAATTTGCACGGAATTTTGGACGGAACCCTTTCTTTAATCCAACCGGCACGCATGATTTCATTCCGTCAACTATGACGAGGCAGAAGTCCTAAGCAATTCGTAATTGTATTATTTTTGCTGCTATTTGAGTGTCGCCCACATTGATGATTGAACCGTCAACTCCCAGAAGAGTGTAATTCAAAAGGGGTAGAAAACTGGTCTATATAATAGAGTGTGTGAAAGGCACAAGAAGGAATAAGTAAAATACATAACGCAGAGCACAGAAAGGCTAATCACCGCAACAAAAGACACCGTAAAAATGTTTATATAAATTTCCTATCTTCATTTCATTACTATTAGAAAACACATTTTTCTTTTACGCTGATTGTTGTTTTATATATGTATACTTATTCAGTAGTGTATTGCATTATTCGGATTAATGTTCTAATCTTGAGTGTTATTTTCGTATCAGTTCGACTGCTGTAACCCCCCGACTTTCTTCAGGTGTATTGTCTTGTTGAACTCGGAAATTGTCGAACTCTGTAATCTTTTTGTCAAACTTAGAAATCTTTTTGTCGAACTCAGGCATCTTTCTGTCACTCAGGAATCTTTCTGTCGAACTCAGGAATCTTGCGTTCAAACTCAGAAATTTTTCTATCAGACTCGGAAATCTTTCTGTCGAACTTGGGAATCTTTCTGTCCAGCTCAGGAATCTTTCTGTCAAACTCAGTAATCTTTCTGCCAAACTCAGGAATCTTTCTGTCCAGCTCAGGAATCTTTCTGTCAAACTCAGGAATCTTGCGTTCAATTCATCAATCTTTCTGTAGAACTCAGGAAATTTTCTATGAGACTCGGAAATCTTTCTGTAGAACTCCAGAATCTTTCTGTCAGACTTAGGAATCCTTCTGTCGAATTTAGAAATCTGCACGGAATTTCGAAGGGAACCTTTTTTTTTAATTCACGACGGTAGCATGCACTCGGCCCATCAACCATGACAGGGTATGTCCTAAGTAAAGATGATTCCCGACTTAGACAAGATACATTTGAAGATCGGAGGTTGGATCAGCTGGAACGTTATGAGAATAGTAGTCCAATGAATTCAAATAATTCGAATTATCGATCCTCATCTAAAAAAAAATTAGAAACATAATATAATAGAATTGATTGCTCTACGTTTTAAAACGTTGAAAATTAGAATATTTCCTTCATAATCCAGTAATCAATAACAAGTTAAGTTTAAATACATTCATTATTTTTCTTTCTTTATATGCTTAATTTTATCCTATCTGCGAACTTTTGAATATACAATGTACGACGATGTTAATATTTGCATTTAAAAGTTTTACTTATTTGCTCAACTGTTGGTAAAAATAATTTGCAAATAAAATTAATGCAAACCCCTAATTGCTATAAAGTTTAGCACCTGTCCTATTAGACAGTATATTTACTAGCCGCTTGAATGAAACGAGGATACCTAATTACTGAAAAAAAAAAGAATACATTAAGGAGGGTTATAATGCGTTACCCTGTATATACTAGTTTTGAGAATCTCTATATATCTATAAAAGCGAAAATGTCTCTCTGTCTGTGTGTCTGTGTACATTTTCCTACCAAATAACTGTGTCGAAATTTGGCATAAAGGTTATTGAGATTTGGGAAAGTCTTTTTAATCGATTTTCGGCCAGAAATTTTGCTGTTAAGGGGTCAAAGTTCAACAATTTTTCCTTTGAAAACTCTATCGAACTCTCCGCAAATTTTGGGTTTAAACACTTGAAATTTTAAATATAAATTACTTGGACATGGATCTAACTTTATACTTCTATTTGAGCCCAAAACAATAAATGCTAATTGCGGTCAAGTTAAAAAAAAATTACATCTGCGGTCTCTACCAACTTTTCTCTGTGGTAGTTAAGGAAGCCTCTTATATAAAGGCATTACCGTACATATTCACACTTTTTAATATATACATAGGCTCATAAAGTTATGAACAGTACATAGGGCCCGAGCAACGCCGGGCGGAACTGCTAGTAACTAATAAAGACTTGTTTAAAAACTGTGTAATCTCGAAGATATGTTTCTCATGCTGTGTAGATTGATGCTTTTAACCAGTTTTGCGAATGAGTAAAACTTATATTTAGATATGAATTTCATCGGGGTTTTTTTTTGGGGGGGGTGAGTTCTACAAGCAAACTTTAGGTATGTGCTTTAAAAAGTCTGTTTACATTTTAGGACTTATAGAACTTGAATGTCTACTAGACACCATTCTGAAGTGACCACAGACTCTGTGTATAGAAGTTTGTTAGGACAACCTGGTATGAGGATGTTTCCCTCTGTAAATAACCCTTGACCTAATCTATTATATATATATATATATATATATATATATATATATACATATATATATATATATACATATATATATATATATACATATATATATATATATATATATATATATATATATATATATATATAAGTGAACGTGTCTCTGTGTGTCTGTGTGTTTCTGTGTACATTTCCCTATGCAGTAACTTTGTCAATTTTAAGTCTACACTCGAATTTTGATATACAGGGTACTGAGATTTGAGAAAATCTTTGACGGCCAGAAATTTGGCTGTTAAGGGGTCAATGTTCAACGATTTGCCTTTTGAGAACTCTACCATACTCCTCCGTCAATTTTGGGTCTAAACACTTGAAATTTTAGATATAGGTTCCTTGGACATGGATCTAACTTAATAACTTGATTTGAGCCAAAAAATAAATGTTAAGGGGTCATAATAGGGGTCAAAGTTAAAAAATATCGACCGCTTTTTTGTGCTCAACATACACCTCCAAACACCCGGGCAACGCCGGGATGAAATGCTAGTATTCCACATAATAGTACTCGAAGCCCACTACGATCCTCCGGTATGGTTACCCCGAACTGGCTGCATCTTTTCCAAGTGATTTTTTTTAAGTAACAGCTCTACATTAGATACACCACCTGACAAGGTAAACTCTTATCCTGAAATCCAGTAAAACTAATGAAGCACGATAAAAATGAACTATAACATAGTTAGACGGTCAATTAAGGAAACGAAAAGTAATCTTCACTGCTTTAACCATTTAAAGTTTAAGAGCTAAAAAAAAGCGCGTTAATAGAACGCTCGAATATTTATGTATTTCATATATGTAAGCCTTAAGAAAGAGCAACTTGATTTCTGCTAACTTTGAATGAAGTATAATGAAACAAAGCGTTAAGAAAATGTGTAATGCTCGTTATACAGCAAATTACTAGGCACACTGAAAAGATAAAACAATGTTTCAGAAATATATTTTCTTATTGAAAAAAAAAATCAAAACAACAGTTACCAATGAAAAATAAAAACATTACACACGCGTAGCTTAAAAGTCTCCTCTTCGCATTTCTGGCCATTTCAACGCGGTCTGGTATTGAATTAAACAGATTCGGGCACATTTTATTTAACACATCATCATGATACAAGATTTGATTTATTGCCGCAAATAGATTCTCTATTGTTTAACTGTCATATTTTCCGAGTTTAGTTTTCCCATTGATTCTGCATTGGGCTTAAGTGATTTGCCAGCCTACTCAAGACAATGATTCGCATATTCTTGAAAGATGTTTTACATTTACTCTGACGTATGACACGTTGCCAAATTCTGCGTAAATATTCTACCACGATTTGGAAAACGATCTTCTTATATGTTTCGCAATCCACCGTTCCTGTAGCAGATATCATACGCGCAGGGCCAGAGACACTATACACACCTCAAAACATCTTTTAAGGGGGTGCTTGTTGAATATGTCCAACACGAATAGTTTCACAGATCTCACAAACATGGACTTGTGATTATGGATTTCAAAATTTAACTCATCTGAGAATATAACTTCTCTCCAAATATCTACATTCCAATTCTTCTGTACGTTTCCCCATCGCTGTCCTTTGGTCGTCATTGCACGTGTTAAAATTCGTTCACGCAAAGTTTTGCAGGATTTTATTCTAACTTTGAAGAGCCATCGCCTGACTATAAAATCGTGAACAACGACCCCCGCAGCTGCCGGGTCACGCTGCAAGTTAACACTATTTTTCTTTTTGACGTTTCTGAATTTTTTAGATGAAGATTGGTTATACGTATTATTATTCGAACTACTGCTCTCATCTTGAGTGTGATTTTCACAACGTTTCGGTCGATGTAACCTCCGACCTTCTTCAGGTGTATCTTCTCGAACTCGGAAATGTTTCTTTCGAATTCGGGAATGTGGATGGAATTTCGAGCGGAACCCTTTATTTACTTAACGAGGGTAGCGTGTTCTTGTTCCGTCACCCATGGCTGGATAGAGGTCTTAAGTAATTTGCAAATGTATTTTTCGGTCGCCCACACTGAGGATTGAACCTTCAACATGCAAGAGAATATCACTTTTACAATTGATGTTTGCCGGTACTCTGACCACTACGCCACGGGTCCTTGCATTCCCGAGTTCGACAAGATACACCTGAAGACGATCGGAGGTTATATCGACCGATATACATTAATTAATTGTATAAATTTAATTAATTGATATAAAATTGTTAAAATGATGAGAACAGTAGATGAATTATAATACGTATTTTTCTTTTTGTCCTTCATAATATGTCCTACTAACGGGTGTACCCGCCGTTGCCCGGTTGTTTGGAGGTGTGTGTATAAGCGGGGGGGGGTAAATAAAAACAAAAAACAAAAAACACAGCGAAAAGCAGAAAAATGGCAAAAATAACCATTCACTTCAGTTAACTCCATGGTGCGTTTCACCCAGTAGAATTCAAATTCCATTCCAGCTTTTTAAGCAACTTCGAAGTAAAGAAAACCCAAACCCGTGTTCCTTCGTAACTGTCACTTGTGGACGATCCCGCAACGGTGTTAAGTAGTGGCGAGGGAAGGAGCAATTTATTAGAGAGAAAAGATTTTACCACTTCCATTGATCTCAACCGATTTTTGCAGTGAACTTTCAGCAGAAAAATATAGGAATCTACGATTATCGAGGAAGTCGATAGATAATAGTCCTATAACACACCTCAGATATTGTGCTGCAGTTTGTGCATATACCTTTGCATGAAATGTCTTGATTTTTAATCATATTAAGGTCCAAATCAGAGGGGAAAAATGAGTGCATTTTATATATATAGGGAGGATAATAAATCTATCATCTCGAGCAGTGGTTTTACGTTTCCGACCACAATTTTCTGTTCATCTTAATGTTGCAATGGACATTTAAAGTCTTGTCACTTTCTTTAAAGCGGGTTCTCATATGTTCTCTCATAGCCTCAAACTTTACGCGTCTTCTATGAGTAATATTCGTACTGGAAATAGTCAAATGTACAAATGAGAAGGTAAAATAGCCAGATTTTTCACTGTTCCTGCACGTAGAGAAGCAACCTCTGTCGATTTTGCAGGTCTACTAACTCAATATACTGCCTTCACCGATACAAAGTACGGATTACAAGTCGCATAATGTCTACACAGGCCTTAAAGAGAAGAAAAGGTAATTTTACCGATTGTAAACATTAATTATAAGAGATGTTTAAATAAATTAGCATTGGTTGAAATAGTCCCAACTAATTTGCACGACTATAAATATTAATAGCACCAAGCTAGATGCTCTACCAGACTATAACAATTCTGGTTTTGGAATCCAGTAAGACCAAGAGACCATAAAAGATATAAAACATTTAACAGGTCAATTAGCAAGGTGAAAATTAATATTCTTAACTTCTTTACTAATTCAATATTTCAGAGGTAAAGGAGATTCAATAGAATACTTGAATATCTATGCATCTCATATAGAGATAAAATGTTAGTAACAAGAATGGTTCGCTTGGTTTCTAAGAATTTCGATGGAAGTATAATAAAAAAAAGAAAATAATAGGTATTCTGAAACGCAACAACGTTTTAAGCGTAGATACATTTTTCAATAAATGATGTTACTTACGTTTAAAAAGCGATCGTACCTTTTGTAAAGAGGTTTCAAATAACGATCTATATCTCTTGGAAGTTCATTTAAAACGGTTAACATAGAAAAGTTCGCAAGAAAATTGAGAGAAAAAAAAAGTTAGCGAATAGCGATAATAATAAAACTGTTCAAGAAAACAAACAATTATTGAACAAAAACAATCATTTGCCAAGATCGATAGAAATGGTGCGGGGTAACCAGAAGAATGGGATGAACGGAATGGTTTTTACTAATTACGAAGACATGTCTTTCTTCAGCAGTAATTTTGACGGAGCTAGACAGATGATTACGTCGCCCAGAATAAAGAACAATGGGGGGGGGTAGAAAAACAATAAAAAAATGTTTCGCACAAGTGGAAAAAAAAAGGTACAAGATTGAGAGAGAAAAAAACACTATAAATAAAATATAAAAAGTAAAAATGAAATAGAAAATGAAAACCCGAAAATAATTAAAAATAAGAGAGAGAGAGAGAGAGAGAGAGAGAGAGAGAGTGCGAGAAAATGTTCGCAACAACAATAATCATAAATAAAAGTGAAGTGAAAAAATAACATAAAAAAGAAAATGAAAGCAAAAACAATGAAAAATAGGCTCTTCATTGTGTATACACCGTAGTTGGATTTGAAGTTCTTACGCGAAATCCATTAAGAACAAGAGGCGTTCGTTAAAGGTTTGGTGGTAGCGTTGGCGAAAAACGAAGAAAAAAAAAGGATAGACGCCATGATTAAGACCTAATTGGCGGGACCTACTATTTTTCTGTGTCAGAAAAGATTGGATTCTACATGCGTACATACATATACATCTCCTAATATATATATATATATATATATATATATATATATATATATATATATATATATATATATATGCAAAAACACACGTGTGCATGCATGCACGTATGTATATGCATATACAGATGTACACATATATAAATATATATATACACATATAAGTGTATATGTACATATATATATATCTGTGTATATATATATGAATATTCAGTATATATACATATATATGCACATATATGCACATATATATGTATATATAATATATGTATTTTATGTATATGTACATATATATGTGTGTGTATACATATGTATATATATATATATATGCAAATTCATTATATCTACATATGCGTACATATATGTACATATATATGTATGCATATACCTATGTATGTGTGTATGTTTGTGTGTGAGTGTGTAATGATGTATGTGTGTTTTCGTATAACGTTTTAGGGTTAAAAAATCTGTATTTACGATTTTTTAAAACATTTTTTTTACTTTTTATATATTTTTAAACTCTACTTCCAAACTTTTTCATTATATCTGGTTTTATAGTTTCTTTCTCTTTTTTTGGAGGGGAGGGATGGATTTTGTTAAAATTCCTCCAATTTTCTTTCCATCAATCATAAATATAATATTTTGTTATCATTTCTATGACTCCACCCCATCTTTTCCCTCACCCCATCCTCCCTCTCTCCTTCTCTCTCAATCTCGCTTTCTCTCTCCTCACCTCTTTTCTTTCTTTTATTCTAGCTCCCATTCACTCACTCACCTACCTACTAAACGAATGACTATTTTTCCCCTTGTTCCTCCTCTTCCATCTCCCTCTACCCCGTTTCTTTTTACTTTCTTTCTGAATTTTTACTTACCATCTTCGATTTTCCTGTTTTCGTGGCTTTTCTTACTTTTTCTCTTTTTCTCCTCATCTTTGTTTTGTTCCTTTCTGTCGTTTTCTCTTTCGCATTTCTATTGAGTATTTCTTTTCTTTATTTAATAAATTTTCTTTTCACCTTTTTACCTTTATTTCTTCTGTTCAATTTTGTTTTCTTTATTCAGTTATATTTTTTCTCCTACGTTTACTTTCTAATTCTTTTTGTATTTAGGTCTCTAAAGATTTTTTTTCCTTATTTTTCTTTTCTTTTAATTCTTTCAGTTTCTTATTTTCATCCTATTTTACAATTTTAGTTTGTCTTTCTTCCATTTTTTTCTTATATATTTCTGTCGTTTAATTCCTTCTTTTCGTTCTGTTTTTTGTTATATATTAAAATTTTTCATACTTTTTTTTCCAAATGTTCTTATGAAATTGCGTTTATTAAATGTCGTATATAATTTCTTACATGCCATTTTGTATTAAATTTTTTACACACACAGTCGTACACACACAAACACACGCATGCACACACATATATGTCTGTAATTCTGTATGTATGTATGTATGTATGTTATTTGCTAATTGTATATTTTAGCAGAGTGTATATCTTTCAACCATTATTAATTCTCTGACGAATGCGCAAGCATGAAACACTAGTGTCTATAGCTATGTAAAAATAACTATACATTTATATATAAATGCATATATATATATACATATATATATATAAATACATATATATATAAATAAATACATATATATAAATACATACATATATATAAATACATACATACATATATATAAATACATACATATATATATAAATACATACATATATATATAAATACATATATATATATATAAATACATACATATATATAAATAAATACATATATATAAATACATACATATATATATAAATACATATATATATAAATACATACACATATATATATAAATACATACATATATATATAAATACATATATATATATAAAAATACATATATATATATAAATACATACATATATATATAAATACATACATATATATATATAAATACATACATATATATATATAAATACATACATATATATATAAATACATACATATATATATATATATATATATATATATATATATATATATTGGGGCAGGTTGATTTTTCAAATTTCTTAAAATATTATAAAACCTTACTTACCGAAAGTTGTGTATGAATCTATTAAGTACTCATACAAAAAAAATTGATCAAATACCTCAACGGTTTTGTAGCGTTTTGCATCAAAAATCGTAGACACAAATGTATTAAAAATTCCTTATTTTTGCAAGATTTTCTTGAATAATAGAGTGGAAAGCAAATAATTTAGTATTTAAAATCAGGGAGTGGAGATTTATCTTATAAAAGTGATATTAAATCTTCAAATTAAAAATTTTGCCTCATCCATGTTCAGTATCTGCTTTAGAAAACTACGTTTGAACGTTATCTATTTAGCAATAATATTTGAATGCCTTAAACTGTGTTTTTTTTTTACTGTTATAATTAAAAATATAACAAACAAATAAAGTAAAATCCGAAACAAATACTATTTCGACAGAGCTTAATATAAGAGCCCTTGACCAACATGCTGGTCTAAATTTCTGGCTCAAATCTTTGGCTATAGTATGGTGATGCTTTGCTTCAAAACCATATACTGTTCGCGAAGATTTATTGTTAACTTAATTGCCCATTCCACGCCCTGAAAATGGGAAGGCAAATCTGGCAAGCAAAGTTTGGTTCCATTTATCAATGAATCTCGAAGTTCAGATACAGAAAAGGCTTCCCTTATTGGTTGTGCAAAAATGTCACATTATGAAAAATGTGTTGTGTCCAATATGTGGAATTGAAATTAATAGGTTATATTCTTTTTAACCTGCTCCCGGTTGACTTCTCTATTCTGAATGAATATAAAATTAATTAATTTGAATTATTTCAAAGTTCCAATTTTTACTGCTGTAATAATTATAATGAAAGATCCTATAAATTGGAGTAAATAATTGAGTCAGTAGTGTATGGATGAATATTTACTTACCTAATGGCTAAAATTATTTTCAAAACTTTTTCACTTACTTGAAATGTATTACCTCGTATATTTCCCTATGTGATATGTTGGAGTTCATGAGGCAGCTCCTTACTCCTCTGGATCATATTAAAACTTTGCAATCACAGATTGTGGAATTTATTATTTCTTTTAATTTCAAACCAATAAGTGGCATACACATTTACAAAAAAAAAATAATGAATCGGGTTTTGTTGTGAGCCTTTGTGATCATGCATCTCAAGTCCGCAAACTTATGAGCCTGGTAACTAAAGTTAAGCATTTTGCTTGGTTTAAAGGACTTATTTTCCAGGAATCATATCTAGAGTCAACCTTACCTGTAGAATGGTGGTTCCCAACCTATTTTGGGCCATGCCCCACCTAGGCATTTCTAAAATCCTGATGCCTCCCCTTTGTGATACTACTACTACTACTACTAGCATATATATACACACATGCGTACAGAAGCAGCAGCAGTAGTAATAGTAGTAGCATAACTACTACTACTACTACTACTACTACTACTACTTTTACTACTTGCATATATATATGTGTATATATCGCACACACATACACGGCCGGACGCTCCCCTTAATACAAAGATTCCCTATGAGACAATTCACTGTTGTTGTTGTTGTTGTTGTTGTTGTTGTTGTTAATAATAATAATAAAAAAATAATAATAATAATAATAAAAATAATAATAATAATAATAATAACAATAACAATAACAATAACAATAATAATGATAATAATAATAATAAAAAGAATAATAATAATAAAATAAAAATAATAATAATAATAATAATAATAATAAAAATAACAATTACAATAATAATAATAATAATAATAATAATAATAATAATAATAATGAAAAACATAACTCATTCTCAAATTTTTCTATAGTCTTTGGTATAGTAAGCCCAACGGTGCACGTCCTGCCCATGCCCAACCAAAATATTGCGATGCCCCAGCGGTGGGGCATGCGCCCCACGTTGGGAATGACTCCTGTAGAAATATCTACTGTGTATTCATGGAGGAGTCTTTGGTCACAACTGATATAATCAACTTACAAAATTGACTCTAAAGGACTGCTAATAGTGGAAAATGATATTATGGGTTAGTTATGGCAATCATTTGAGCATAATTCCCCCAGAGATGATGCGGCACTAAATGTTGTAGAGCCTTTGCTCAGCGATCCATGTTTTTTTTTTTAAAGGGCTTTTAAAGGTTGTTCATTATGGTGCTAAAAGCAACTAATTGTGTGAAGAATTTAATTTATTTTTTTCTGAAATAGCGATCCTTCAACCTTCACAACCAGTGTTCGCATTAGTGTTGCCAACAACGGTTACCCTTGACAGTGTTCTTACCGTTGGGTTCATACGAAACATCTTCCACTTATTATATATAAAAAGCACATGTTGCACCACTATTAAGAACTGTATGTCTCAGAACATTACCTTCATATGGTGTTTCTTTTGTAAAAGTAAAATGGTGTTCTTGTCCCCTGATTTTATTTTCATGGTTTCCTGTCCATTTTCTTTCCTAATTTCCTTATAAAATAATGCGTTCTTATACATTTTCCCATCAGCTCAAATACATATCAGATTTTCAACAATTTTATCATGTTTTTATTGGGCAGTTGTTTTCACTTTCGTCTTTACCGTGTCAGCCTTATATTTATCAATAATAATATCGCTTGTATGATAAGGCCCATAGCCTTCAAACCCAAGAGCAAGGCATCTTATTTAATGGTGAATGTCGACCTGAAAATTTAATTACATTTTTAATGCGAGTTAAAATTATAGATTTTTCCGGTCATTTTTAATAAAATACCTGAAAAAAACTACTATCAGAATTTGAATTACACATTTATTTTTGGTGCTTACAAAATTGGGTTACCGTGATATTTTTTAAAATGTTATTTTCAAAGTAAATTCAAGTTTCACAATATCTTTTCTAAGATTATTATGTGAAACTACAGAATAGTTAAAAAACCGCATTCTCCTCCTCATGTTAAGAATGGGTTTCTAAATAATAACGTTATTATTTCAGC
>NC_136524.1:41296537-41454037 GCF_053919585.1 Euprymna scolopes | reverse complement strand
AACACAAAATTGTTTCCATATATATTTATGTATACGCATATATTTTTGTTGCATCTATAAAAGTGAACGTGTCTGTGGGTCTGTGTGTCTGTCTGTGTACATTTCCCTACGAAATGTCTCTGACAATTTACAGTCTACAGGCTCGGAATTTGATATACAGGGTACTGAGATTTGGGAAAATCTATGTAATCCGTGTTCGGCCAGAAATTTGGCTGTTAAGGGGTCAAAGTTCAACGATTTGACCTTTGAGAACTCTACCAAACTCCTCCACCAATTTTGGGTCTAAACACTTGAAATTTTAGATATAGGTTCCTTGGACATAGATCAAACTTAATAACTTAGTTTGAGCCAAAAACAATACATGTAAAGGGGACCAAAAAAACTGACCGGTTTTTGTTTTGTTCAACATACACCTCCAAACACCCGGGCAACGCCGGGCTGAAATGCTAATATATCTATAAAAGTGAACGTGGCTGTGTGTACGTCTGTGTGTGTGTGTGTGTTTGTATGTGGGTACATTTCCCTATGCAATAACTCTGTCAATGTTTAGTCTACAGACTCGAAAATTGATATACAGGTTACTAAGATTTGGGAAAATCTATGATCGGCTTTCGGCCAGAAATTTGGCTGTTAAGGAGTCAAAGTTCAACTATTTGACCTTTGAGAACTCTACCAAACTCCTCCGACAACTTTGGGTCTGAACACTTGAAATTTTAGATATAGGTTCCTTGGACATGAATCTAACTTAATAACTTGATTTGAATTCAAAACAATAAAGGTTAAGGGGCCATAATAGGGGTCAAATTTAAAACCATTTTTTATTTATTTATTTATTTATTTATTTTTGTTAACATACACCTCTTAACACCCGGGTAACGCCGGGCACCCATGCTAGTATATCTATAAAAGTGAACGTGTCTGTGTGTCTGTGTACATTTCGCTTCGCAATAACTCTTTAAATTTAAGTCTACAGACTCGGAATTTAATATACAGGGTACTAAGATTTGGGAAAATCTTTTTCATCCGTTGTCGGCCAGAAATTTGGTTGTTAAGGGGTCAAAGTTCAACGATTTGACCTTTGAGAACTCTACCAAACTCCTCCAATAATTTTGGATCTAAACACTTGAAATTTCAGATATAGGTTCCTTGGACATGGATCTAACTTAATAACTGGATTTGAGCCCACAACAATAAATGTTAAGGGGTCATAATTGGGGTCAGAATTTTTAAAAAATTGTTATTGCGTAGGGAAATGTGCACACACAGACACACACACAGACACACACACAGAGAAACGTTCCCTTTTATAGATATATAGATAGATAGATCAAACAAAAATATCTACGTATACATAAATATATATGGAAAAAAATTTGTGTTTAAAATAAACTTTGTACGCAAATATTATGCAAGTATAAATCATGTAGAATATCTGCATGAATATAATTACACGTAATAGTTAGCTAAAGATGATTATCCCATAAGAAACATGAAAACACTACTAGGGAATTAATTAAAATGAATGTTTAAAAGAATATGCAAATTAGCTAGATCTTTTGCCAGTGAATTCAATTCCATAACCCATATATAAGGACATTGTATTTTCTTTTTAAATAAATAGAAAAGAGGGTGTTTTATATATGAATATCAATACACACAAAAGAAAAACGAATTTATAGGAGAGTATATATATATATATATATATATAACACAGATTTTATGTATATATATATATATATATATATATATATATGCTGTGACTATTTCCAAATATTTCTGTGTAAATAAACACCGCGTTATGTGTAACAATAACAAGCAATATTCTGTGTACATTATGTATATATTTATGCAAATATACGCATCGTAAGTTGACTTACAGACGACAACTGCTTCTTTTTTTTGTTCAAGTAATTTTATTTATAACCATTTTCGAATTAGCTAGAAAGAAATAAAAACGTGCGCTGTCATATTTTCCCGCACCGGCACACAACCCTACAAATATAATCGTCCAAATGGCGCCGATTATATGTGAAATGTTTCCGGTGGATGAGATTAATATTGAGGGTTGATATTGCAGATGATCTCTACTATTATTAGAAGAAAAAGAGACGAAATACCAATTAAAGGCGGTGTTCGATCCTTAAACAGAGCAATACTACACGCACTGAGTGTCCATGTCAGAGCATTGCGCCTCCGCCGTAACAACAGTATGCCCAAAAGAATTAAACATCCAGATTATTTCTTTAGGGAGGAAACAAAGTTAAGAAATACCGTTTATAAAAATAGTGCTTATCTTTATGCGCTGTATTTGTGCTCATATGAAGTACTTTCTTTTCGTGCTGGCTGATCAGTTTCGACATTGCTTAGGAGTGAATAATGTATTAATATTAAATAATGATTTTTGCCAAAAAGACCAGTCGATGGCAAGAGATGCGATCGAAAACGGAACCTTAAAATGCTCAACGTACCATATGAGCTATACACAGCAAGTTGATTATGTGATAAAGTTAAACTGTAATAATTGTGGCATAGGCTGTTTTTATCGGTTCGAGATTAAAATGAATGGAAACATTCAATGCTACTAAGACTAAGCTTCTTTCCGTTAACAATTACAGAAAACCTTCTTAGGCACCGGCTGCTATGACTAGAGACACTATCCGAGAGCTTATATTTCAAACACATTGGCCTAACATTTACAGGTTACATGAATTGAAAGAAATTCATTGAAGACATTGCTAAGGCTGCTGCAAAGAACATCCTCTCCCTCTCTCTCTCTCTCTCTCTCTCTCTCTCTCTCTCTCTCTCTCTCTCTACCGTGCTAGGAACTAATATATGACCTCTATGTTTAGAAATGCAGCATTAATCCCTACATGGAATATTGTTAGCACATCTTGCTTGTGCATCTACCACTCATCTCTTTACTTTATACAAGATGCAAAAGGAATATCATATATCATAGGCCTCACATTATGAACACAGCTCCAATCCCTGTCACATCGCCGTAATATTCCACCCCTGGTCCCGTTTCATAAGTAAGATCTCAAATAGTGTATGTGACTGGAAAATGATCGAATTTACTAGATATCTAGATTATTTCTTGCGCTAATGGGCATCCATACATAGTAAGTCGGTAAGTATGGAAGCAGATACTTTCAGTGATGTATTGGTTTATTAGTAGTAACTCTGTCGTTTATTACAATTATCTAGATTAAATGAATTCATTTATTATTTTATAGCATAAAAAATTCATTTATTATTTTATAGCATGATTTCAATCACATATGAATGTACGATGTTCCTATCAGAGTTGCAACGTCCGAAGCTATAAGTTCCGTTTCCAACACCAACTAATAGGATCCCAGTTATGTTTCCCACATAGAATTCTAAAATATCTGGCTCCGACTCCTTATTTTAATGTCTCCCAGTGTTCAAACTGTCTAGTAATTCTTCAGCGATAGAAGAAATCCGATTTCAACTCTTATAATTCTTACGAGGTCGATTCCGGCTCCAATTCCTACTCCGTATTTCTCTGAATGCGCAATTTTGGTTCTCATCCCGTCAATAAATACATTTTTTTGATTGTGAGAGTATACGAATAGCCGTCTGTATTCGTCATAGTTAACGGATATGCGAGTTGCACTGATATGATGTTTATCATCTGCGTGTTGTGCAAGACACGCGACCGTTGTGCACCGTAGGCATTCTTGAATGATTTTCAACAGGATGGCGCCATCAACATTACTGTTTTGTTCTTTTGAACAGTAAAAAAAATAAATCCTGCACTTGGAATATGTGACGTATAGAGATAGCTTAACAACCGGTAATCTTTCATGTCTTCGACTACAAATACTGAATCTGTTTGCAAAAGCTAGGGATGGTTGCTTCAAGATTTTAACCTCTTGAATGTAATTCACTTTTCAACCTTTGAAATGTTCGTTAGTGTGGTTGTGGTGCGGCTAATATTGCTAACGGTTTCCTTGTATCAGCAGACCAATTTTTGTTGGGAGTAGACCAATGGTAGTAAATATAAATAATAGATAAAGCGGTTATGAAGTAACTTTCATCAACTAGGCTTCGAGTTTTTCTTAACGATAGAAAATATACCTCGGGTTTAATTCGACAGCTTCTAACTCTCATTTTCTTCATTTAGTCCGTTGATCCTCACATTCCATGAACGATGTTTCTCACAAAGGGGCAAGAATTGTGTTTCATTCGTCGGAATTTTTCCGTAAAACGCTGGGGCATAGAATATGAACCGTCGGTTTGATTTCGACAGCCTCGTTACAATAATTTCCTTCATTTTGTCCTTCACATAGCATGAGCAATGTTTCTGACAAAACAAGCATACAAACAACGGCATCCCCTTCCAAATTGCATTACTAACGTGTCAAACTCCATACAATATGTATTTAACGATTAACCGATTATTTAACCGATGTCACGAATTAAGACTGCATTATTAACTGCTTATCCCTCTCTTTCCCTCTTCCTTCTTATGCCTTTCTCTCTCCCTCTACTTCTGTCTATCTATGTTTTACCCATCTAACGTCCTTCTTTTTCACCCTTTCTATTTCTCTCTCCCCCTTCCTTTATTCTTTCTATCTATGCCTGATTTGATATTTTAACATAACCCATCGCCCGTTATCGCCATCAAATGTTTTTAAATTAGCTGGTGCTGCTGTTGTCTGATCGAGATTTTTGTGCTTTTTTAATATCTTTTTTCCTCATTATAATAATAATTATTTCTGTAAAGTCTGACGGCATTGTCATATCGTTAATACGATTCGATAATCGAAATATATGTAACTAAGCAGATAATAAAACGGATATATATATATATATATATATATATATATTCGTTTTACATTAATATTGAGCAATCTTTTTCAGGTTTTTACTAATTAACATTTACTGCTAACTATATATGTATATATATATATATATATATATATATATATATATATATATATACTAGTAAAAGTGCCCGTCGTTCAAAAAAAGCCTACAGAAAATGGACTCTGATTTATGAAATATGATAGCTTATGAAAAAGAAAGGGTTGTAAAGAGATAGCTTCGAATTTGGGTGTATCAAAACCAAAGCAAAATATGATGAAATTAAAAATAAAATAGATAAACCCCATAATTTATTATACCATGCCTGTTCACATTGAAACACTTATCACAATATTCTGTGGATCTATATTAAAAAACCTTGTTAAACTTTGTGACATATTCCCATTCTATGGAGGTCAGGCGCGAAAGAACGCCCCATAAGTTTATTATACCATATTTCTTCAAACTTTTTAATTCGCTTAGCGGTCGCTCTTATTTCAGCTACTATGTTGTATATTATCGTGGCCAAAAGTTTTGCTCAGCTATATTCTTCTCAAGCGCTTTAATGGTGTACATCTTATCGTTGTCAGGAGCAATTGCTGTTGTTGCCATATTCTTTTTCTTTGAGACTTGGTATATTTATATATTTGTGGGTGGTAGGTATAAAGGTGGTGGCAGGATTGGCAGGGGCGAATTATTTTTATTTTTTATTTCGATTTTCTTATTTAATATTTTATTTACTAGTAGTTCAGCCCAGCTTTGCTAGGGTCGTATGTACTATTCATAACTTCAAGTGCATATATATATTTGAGATCTGAAAAAAAATTTACTCGCTCGAGGGAAAATTTACTCGCCCTAAAATATTTTTACTCGTTCGACTTTATGTCTTTGTTTCAGTCAATAATAGTAAATAATTTTACAACAATTCAAGAAATTACCGTGTGTATACTCTAACAAGAAAATATTTGTTTAACTCTTGTAAATCAACTATTTTATTACTACAAACATTTCAGTAAATATTCAACAAAACGTTAAAATACAACACCAGTTTCTTTATATAGCATCATTTATATTATGTGGGCTGAACTCTCCTGTTACGAGATCTCCGTGGCCTGAAATCTCCGATATTCAAAAAAAATATATATATACCATTTAGCTGAAATGAACTAGATTTCTTAGAAAATCGGCATGGTTTAATATCTTTAAAAAATTTAAACGGTCAGTTTTTCTTTGTAATTTATGTAAAAAATACTTTGATATAGAACAGAAATTGGTTTCTTTTGTTTCTATTAAAACAAAGAATTCACCTCGGAACAACATTCTAAAATTTAGAATATTATTTTTAAAATTGGGTATCGATAATTTTTTGAAAGTTACGCAAAAAAGAGCATGCAAATATCTGAATTTATATAATTGAGAAAAATATGATTACTTACTTGTATAATTTAATTTTTGGTGCGTTCTTGACGGAACGGTGCGTTGTTTCCTCTTTCAAATGTTCGTCTTTACTTTTGTAAGCATGAAGTGAATGTAGTTGTAGCGTCGAAGAATTTTTTTCAAATGAATTTCAAAATCAGAGAGCTAAATGAAGGCGACATTTTGACTACACGCTGAATATGTAAATTTGACCTCTTGTTGATCTTTAGCGTGACCACTCTTTTTTCAATACGATATTCAAACGGTCTCAGAGCTAAAGATGAAAGAATTCACAAATGATGAAACGTAGATCATCCTAAGTCACCGCATATTTGAGGGTCGTAAAATAAATTAGTTTTTCCCGTTTCTTTATTTAAAGAAATTTTATCGACTGGCGGGCGAGTGATTTACGACTTTTAGTCGCTTCAAGAAATTTTCAATCGATTGTGGCGACCGGTCGTGTAAAGTCTCAAAGATGGTTATATTTATTTATTTATTTATTTATTTATATTTGTATATATTAACAAGGTTGACTCATGTCCAGGTAACCTACATCTAAAATTTCAAGTGTTTAGACCCAAAATTAACGAAGGAGTTTGGTAGAATCTGCAAAGGTCAACTATTTCGGCTTTGACCTCTTGGAAACCAAATTTTCGCCTAAAGACTGATTAAATAGCTTGCTGCATGTTTGAATAAACTTTATGTAAAATTTCAAATGTTTAGACCCAGAATTGGCTGAATAGTTTGCTAGAGACCACAAACTTCAAATCTTTGACGGTAGCCAAATTTTCGGCCAAGAACCTATTAAAACTGAATAAACTTTATGTAAAAATTCAAATGTTCAGACCAAAAATTGACTGAGAGGTCATTTTTTTTTAACGTCGACCCTAATATTCACCCCTTAACATTTATTATTTTGGGGAAAAAATCAAGATAAAAAGTTTAATCCATGTCCAAATAACCTCCTTCTAAAATTTTAAGTGTTTAGGCCCAAAATGGCACATAAAATTTTAAGTGTTTAGGCCCAAAATGGCACAGAAGTTTGGTAGAGTTTTCAAAAGGCAAATCGTTGAATTTTGACCTTCTGACAGCGAAATTTCTGGCGAAAAACCGATTAAAAATTTTTCCCCAAATCTCAATACCCCTTATGTAAAATCTCGAGACTGTAGACAGAAAATCGTCAAAGTAATTTGGGAGAGAAATGTACACACACAGACAGACGCACACATAGACAATTCCCCTTTTATATATATTATAGATATATAGATTTAGTTTCTTGTTATTTATTAAATACAATTAGTCTATTTGTATTAAATGATTTATATATATATATATATATATTTATATTTATAGATATGCATATATATATACATATATATTTGATTTTATATATATATATTTATATTTATAGATATGCATATATATACATATATATTTGATTTATATATATATATTTGATTTATATATATATATATATATATATAGATATATATATATATATATATATATATATATATATATATATATATATATATATATATATATATATAAGCGAGATAAAACACTGATAGAATTCAATTGAAAATCCTGATAGATATTACTTGAAATAATACTTTCAAGGTGGTCCTAGCCAAAAAGGAAAATGTTTAAGAATGGAGCAATATATAAATTAGGTGTTTAAATTTTAAATTCTTAAAAAATAACATATAGACACATATATTCGAATTAAGAATTTATTGTTTGACAAAGGGAATATATAGAAGGTGCTGTGTTAATTTCCTTAATCCACGGGGATAATTACAATGGAATGGTATATCAACCCAACATCGGATACACTTTGTCAACACCGAGAAAGCATTTGGACTACATCAACGCACCAACGAATATTCCTTTTGTAAAACAATAAATTCTAAATTCGAATGTATGTGTCTATATGTTATTTTTTCAGAATTTAAAATTTAACCACCAAACTTCGTATTAAGTGTCCTTTTTGATTTCATCTGTCTATTTGTGACTATTGTGATGAGATGTATAATTACAAAGTAAACTACAAGTTCCCCCCACCACCACAACGAAACACGCGTAAAACATTTATGAAAAATGTAGAAATTTTACTATACGTAAAATAATAATTTTTTTTTTCAAACATAATAAGATAAGTAAAAAGAAACAAAAAGACTCATTGTAGACTGATTCTTGTAGGCGAGTAGGTATAAAAATGTCCATGTTTCGAGGCAATTAGATAACAGCCAGGGAAGGTTAACATTACAGTTATATTTGATGTTGTAGATTCTAGTCACTGTGTCATCAGACATTAGTGCCAGACAGCACAAGACGACAGGTAAATGTAATACGATCACCCATTTCTTAACTGTTACTGGCATATGCACGAAGTTTCAAAATTACCCATCTATTCTGAGGCTTACTTATTTTCCAAAATGTATATTTAATTGTGTGTGTGTGTGTGTGTGTGTGTGTGTGTGTGTGTGTGTGTGTGTGCGCGCGTGTGTGTGTGTGTATAAAACTTGCGTGTATTTTTTTTTTTTTTTTTTTTACCTGGAGGTCACTCGAAGGTAAGGGTTATTGCGTGTACAGTAATCAATGGGATAGTATCGTAGTAATAATTAGTATTGGCGATTTTGATAAATGGTCTTACTTAAGGGGGGCGGAATTTGTTTATGTTGAACTTGAAGACATCCAAGTTGTAGTCAGGGGAGAAACAGGCAAACGGAAGAGAGTTCCAAAGGCGTGCACTTCTAAGAAAGAAGCTTTGTTCATGGAATCTACGTTTTGATTTAGGCACAGATAAAGAATGGGGGAAAATTATTGACAGTGGTTTCAGAGGGTGCTTATTGTGAAAGATTGAAACGATTAGCTTCCAGATTTTACCAACTAGTTTTGTTTGGTTTTCTAAGTGGTGATAGGAAAATTAATCCACCATATTAATTTTTTTTATCTGATTGTTGTCTTTTTCTCTCTCTCTCTCTCTCTCTCTCTCTCTCTCTCTCTCTCTCTCTCTCTCTCTCTCTTGCAAATATTATTTTGTTCTTATCTCTTCTCTATATAAATAAAATGAACTCATTTTTTCCCGTCGGATTTTGACCTAAATAGGATTAAAAATCAAGATATTTCATGCAAATATAATATGCACAAACGGCAGAACAATATCTGAGGTGTGTTATAGGCTTATTATTTCTCAAATTCCTCGATAATCTTAGATTTCTATACTTTTTCTGCTGAGAAGTCACGGCCAAAATCGGTTAAGATCAATGGAAGTGGTAAAATATTTTCTCTCTAATAAATTCCTCCACCCCCTGCCACCACTTAACACCGTTTGGGGATCGTTCACAAGGAACAGTTGAGAAGAGAACACCGGTTTGGCTTCGTAGTTCTTTCATGTGAAGTTATTTAAAATCACTAAACTAAGCTGCAATGCTCTGTGGCGTAGTGGTTAGCGTGCTGGACAATTCACATTATATTTTCACGTTCGTGCCGACCTACCGTAGTCGTTTTTTTTTTTTTTTTTTTTTCCTAAACAACTGGAATGGACTTTTCTTGGTGGCCGAACTGTTAACGTTGCAGATTTTTTTGTTTTTTTTTCACACTTTATTTTCCTACTTTTACTCATGATTCCGGGTTTGATCCTTCCTACTTACCTACCATAACATTTTTTAAAACTCCCCCCCCCCGTCCCGGAAACAAACACTCGGGCAACGCCGGGTACCCCCGCTAGTTGATCTCTTCTATTCTTTTCTTCTCTATATAAATAAAATGAACTCATTTTTTCCCGTCGGATTTTGACATTAATAGCATTAAAAATCAAGATATTTCATGCAAATATAATATGCACAAACGGCAGAACAATATCTGAGGTGTGTTATAGGCTTATTATTTCTCAAATTCCTCGATAATCTTAGATTTCTATACTTTTTCTGCTGAGAAGTCACGGCCAAAATCGGTTAAGATCAATGGAAGTGGTAAAATATTTTCTCTCTAATAAATTCCTCCTCCCCCTGCCACCACTTAACACTGTTTGGGGATCGTTCACAAGGAACAGTTGAGAAGAGAACACCGGTTTGGCTTCGTAGTTCTTTCATGTGAATTTATTTAAAATCACTAAACTAAGCTGCAGTGTTCTGTGGCGTAGTGGTTAGCGTGCTGGACAATTCACATTATATTTTCACGTTCGCGCCGACCTACCGTAGTCGTTTTTTTTTTTTTTTTTTTTCCTAAACAACTGGAATGGGCTTTTCTTGGTGGCCGAACTGTTAACGTTGCAGATTTTTTTGTTTTTTTTTCACACTTTATTTTCCTACATTTACTCATGACTCCGGGTTTGATCCTTCCTACTTACCTACCATAACATTTTTTAAAAACTTCCCCCCGTTCCGGAAACAAACACTCGGGCAACGCCGGGTACCCCCGCTAGTTGAATAAATAAAATGGTGCTAATGCAGAGAATGATCCGCGCTATATTTTTAAATCGTATTTCCACGTTTAATTAAAGTTTTATGGTGTTTATTTCTACTCAATTGTAAGGTTAAAGTACAGAATAGATACAAAACACCCTCCCCTCCCCATGTTAAGAATGGCTTTTTAAATAATAACGTTATTATTTCAGCATGGATCACTCTCTGCATGAGTACATATAAAATAATTAAGTCCGAAAAAAATTAAAAAGCAACAAATACAATGGATTAATTTGCTCTGTCACCGTTTGAAAAATCAGACCAAATTACTCAAAATTTGGTAGCCATTTTTGGAGCTAACCACTTAAATATTATTAAATTGTCTAGTGCTTTTTTGTTTTTGTTTTTTCTGTTTTTACTAGTTCATAATGTGAACAACTAATTGAACAGAACATATTGTATCTTGAATAAGATTTAATTTCGCTTTAAGTAGAAACAATAGAGTTTGATAATACGGAAACAAAGGAAATACAATTTTAAGGCCTACAAACGAAGTATTTATTTAATAAATACTTCGTTTGTGGACCTTAAAATAGTTTAACCAGCATTTCAAAAAGGGGTGATCACTGGACCCCCGCCTCGGATTATCGTCGATCTGAGACTTTCATAATAGCAGAAATTTTTTTTTAAAAGTCTATTTAATGACTTTCAACGTGGGAGATCACACCTAAATTATAACGCTCTATTAAATTGTTTTTCTACACCACAAAAATAGCTTAATAGGAAGAGTTTTGCTATTTTACAGAAAAGTGGGGTATTAATTAATAAAACGTTATAACCCAAAAGCGATCCCCACGCTAATAATCATTAATAAACGTTTTATTTCTTTCTTCTGCTAATATGAAAGTCTGTTATCGACGATAATCCGCATTAAAAAGGTGCTAGTGCAGTGCACTATCCGCGCTATTTTTTAAATCGTATTTCTAAGTTTAATTAAAGTTTTTCCTCTTCATAAAGTTATTCCATTCTAATAATAATAATGAATGAACAATATCATATATACATAAATACATAGATTTGTTTAACGATATTAATGTTAGTGTCTCCATCTTGGAGATCGGGTGTTTTTTTTTGTTTTGTTTTGTTTTGTTTTTGTTTTGTTTTTGAGAAAATCGGCCATTTTTTATTTGGACGTAAACAAATATTATTTTATTTTATTTTTTATTTAAAAACAATAATCTACGTGCATGTAAGTTTCAGGGCCCTACCCCATTTCAGCGTAATTTGATAGTTATTAGGACTCGAACTCCAGACTTATGTATTGTAGTCCAGCGTCTTAATCCATTATGCTATGATGTCAAAGACCATATACTGTTTAGTTTTTATCGTTTATATATTTACATAGAGGTTGTTGATTTTTTTTAACGATATTAAGGTTAGCATCTCCACCTTGAGGATCGAGTGTTTTTTTTTTATATAAATCGCCCATTTTTTAAAATTTATTTTGACGTAAACAAATAATATTTTATTTTATTTAATTATTTTATTTCAAAACATATAAATAAAAAATATATAAACGACAAAAACGAAACAGAAGTTGTATTTGGCATCATAGCGTAATGGATTAATACATGGGTTTGATTCCTAATAACAGTCAAGCTAAGCTGACGAGGGGTAGGGCCCCGATGCATACATGTAGGTAGATTACTGTTTTTAAATAACAACAATAATTAATTAATATATATATATATATATATATATATATATATATATATATATATATATATATATATAAGTTATAAAATGTATATGGCGATTAAGCTACACTGAATATTCCGCGTTTCATCCACTCTAGGACTCTTCTGGCGTATGCTAGTGAAATATATATATATATATATATATATATATATATATATATATATATATATATATATATATATATATATATTATATTGATAAAGGAAATCCAAAACTATATTATCAATGTATAAATGTATTTATAATTACATATAATAAATTTATATTATAAAAAAAAAAATTAAAAAAAAAAAAATGTATATATGTAAAAATAAAATATTTTTAACCTTTATATATCTAATTTTAAATAAATAAGAATGTAAATCTACAAACTACTAACTATAGTGGGGGTGATAAGTAGTTAAATGGATTAATCCAAATCTTATAAATACAAGAATGAAAAATTAAAAAATTAAAAAATGTATCCATTTTAAATGTGGAAATTGATGAATCGCACAGGTAAGAAATTCATTTTTATACTATGAAAAGGTTAGTAATTACAATTAAGAATAGGAAATTGGGGAAAAAAAATTTTTGTAACTTGTCTTCTTCCTAAGATTAAGGGTGGTGGTGTTTGATCAACACTGCTGGGGAGCCATGATGTAATACACTGTTTTGTTTTTAAATCCCCGAAACAGTGTTTCATGGTAAACAACTGATGATCCCTTAAAAAATATAAAAATTGGTATTATAGTAAATTTGAGAGTTGATGCAGTGATTGCAGGTGATTAAATGACTTACTGACTAGATGTTTTTTTTTAATGAATGATAAAAAATAATTTTTTGTGTGGTTTCAAATGTTAAAAACTTCAAAGACTATATATATATATATATATATATATATATATATATATATATATATATATGAAATGAAAATTACAATTGAATTTACCAAAATGATCCAAGATGGTAAAATTAAAGTAAATTATAAATATTAAAGAATTAATATTTATAAAATTATTTCAGCCAGATATAAAAGCTCGATAAAACCAAATAGGAAATAGAGCTTATAATATGAGCAAACAGTTAATGAAATATGTTAAAAAACACTTTGAAATGAGTTAAAAACATATTTAATCTGAAAAGGAAACACTATCCATTTATCTAGTGTTTCCTTTTCAGATTAAATATGTTTTAACTTATTTCAAAGTGTTTTTTAACATATTTCATTAACTGGTTGCTCATATATATATATATATATATATATATATATATATATATATATATATATATATATATATATATATATATGACAGAAAAAAGAATTCTTTTGGACTCTAGATGTCTTTCGTCCTCCTTATCAGGGACAAACAATGGCATTTTTTAAAATCTTTTTTAAAAAAAGAAAATATGGGAAGAAATTAAAATTGATGATGAAAATGAAAACGACTAATTTAAAATTATAATAAAATATATGTACAGGGAAGAGGGATAAAAAGATAAAATAAAATGAATTAACGTATATATACAATGTATATTATCAACAAAAAATGTAAACTATCACGAATGGGGAATGATAACCCGCATATAATTATACGGGGGCGGGGAAGGAGAAAATGGGGGTGGGGAATCATATCTAAAGTATCTCTGTATAATTCGCCTAGAAGGTCTAGGGTATTCACAAACCGTTTCTGCCTGCAGAGAGAGCGCGTGAGGCGTGTAATGGAGACGAATCTATCTATCTATCTATATTTAGTAGAAATGGTAATTAATAAAAACTGAAGAAAGTGCTCAATACTGTTGTAGAGCAAATATGCGTTTTATTTTTTAATACCGTATCTTTCTGTTAAGTTACATTATTGTTTCGGCTACCCGGCCATTTTTTTGGCCGTCTGTAGCTTCCTCAGACTTTTACAGAAATGTTCGTTGTTATGGGATGGAAGAGTGAAAGAGTGAATAGGGGAGGGGTGCGAGAAGAGCAGGAGAAAGAGGAAGGGAACAAGGGGAAAGGTGGGAGAGGATGCTTGGTATGTCAGTAATGTTTTAGTTTTGGAGTTTAAGGAACTTGTGGAGGAGGGTTTGGGAAGTTAATTTCTGGTGTGGCTGAGGGCATAGGGATACATGGAGGGGGAAGGGGAATATCTAACTATATATCTATATCTATATATATATATATATATATATATATATATATATGAGGTTAAAAGAAGTAAAAATGGAGACTTTTCGATATACTAAAATGTTCGATATACATGAGGAGAAAGGATACAAGAGGAAAATATATTGATAATAGAAAAATATATACTGGTTCATATAGATTTATTGATAAAAATTGGTAGACGTCACATATCTTGTTACCTATCACAGCCCCTATCCTTTTGATGAGCAGTATTAGGCTTCGCAATGCCTTGGATAAAGGACTTTGATAACTCATACACTGTATTGTATTCTCTTGTTTTAAATTGATAAATAAACTTATATACATCAGTGTATATTTTCCTATTATAAATATCTTTTCCTCTTCTTATATATCACGATAGAAAAATGTGAGCATGAAAAGTAATATGGTTAAGCTTAAACATGGAAAAGTAAAAGAGTAGTTGTCAAAAACTGGAAAAGAAAAAGACAAGGTATTCTAGTAAAAACTTGTTCTCTTTCCGCGAGAGCGGTGAATTAGTAGCAACACTAGTCACTGAAACAACGTGGTTGCTAGTGAAACCTGTTATGAAAAACGTCGCTTACCTACTTACGAATTTTTACGATTTTGAACACCAGTAAATTCATCATAACTTTCTTTTTATTGAACGAAAATTGATTTTTTTTTTCACAATATAGCTGGGAAGGTGATCTGTAAACTGTAATAATTGTTTGAAATTCGGTCAAAAAATGAATGAACAGTGAAGCTTTCAAAGCAGTTCTAAATGACTAAAACTGCCACTAAACAATATAGTCAAACACTACCGTCTTTGAATTATATATATATGTGTGTGTGTGTGTGTGTGTGTGTTTGTGTGTGTGTAATATATCAAAGTTTCGCCGACGTATTGATAAAATCTAACACCATAATACATGTATGTATTAGACATTTTAATTTTATACTGAACAGCAAAATCAAAAGAGAAATAAAAACAAATATATAACAATAAAGCAAGCATGTTCGAATCGAAAACAAACAACAACAACAACAAACAAACGTATCGTTCCGCCATAAAAGTTCCAGAAAAGAAGCTACCAACGCGTATAAAAATTCAAACATCGGAAAATCAATTGCTATAATTAGCTCTGTGCGAGTCTTCACTAAAGGAAAAATCCCGAATTTTCCCGCGTAATCCTGTGTAATATTATACTTTGCTGTTTTCGCATGCCTAAGCGTGTGTATGTATGTATTTATGTATGTATGTATGTATGTATGTATGTATGTATGTATGTATGTATGTATGAATGGATGGATGGATGGATGGATAGGCGTATGTTAATTTTTTTTTCTTTCTGTTAAAATACAGAAACAAAATAACAAAACAAAAATAACAGCTGTACAAACGACAAAAATACATTATTATTATTATTATTATTATTATTATTATTATTATTATTATTATTATTATAGTTGTTTTTTTTCGCTGTCTTGGAGAATGTTCTTTTTTACGCGGTAAATTACATATTTTTCAGCTCTTTTTGTTTCTGCGTTCTATCTCTTCTCGTTTTCTCACGCGAGAAAAAACGTTTCTTTGTAATCTCGCGCTAAGACCTAATTTATAAATCCAATCTCAAATACCAAAAATTAAATCCTCCCTCTGTTAATATATCTTCTTCCAATGCGGCAATTTGTTGCTAACCGTGATACTACTACTACTACTACTACTACTACTACTACTACTACTACGTATAATAATAATTATAATATTAAAAATACTACTACGACGACTAATAATAATAATATTGTTCCTACTACTACTGTTGTTGCTACTAAAAGTAATATTACTGCTAATATCGCCAATGATAACAATATTAATAATAGTAATAGTTGCATAATTACTAACATTACTACTAATATTAGTACTATCCATGTACACGTTATTTACAAAGTACTATCCATGTACCCGTTATTTACAAAGTACTATCAATGTACACGTTATTTACAAAGTACTATCTATTTTGATAGAAACATAAGACAACTTTATTCGTTTCTGGACTGTTTTACTAATATTAGCATGAACAAATTAAAGAAAATAGAAACAAATTGTGCGGGTTTCCCGTTGCGACCATCGCCAAACCGGAAGTGGTGAAGGTTTAAATTAGGGCTAGTCATTCGAAAAGGGGATGATTTTCGAAAATATCGGCGAAAAAAGCCACCTCTCCTTGGAGAAAAGTGCCCAGTTGAGAGTGAGGAAATTAATGTTTTTAGCCATTTTTTTTATATTTGTCGTCCGAAGGGTTGAGCTTTAAAACAGTACCAATCGTCACCTCTGTCGAAAGTTTTAGGTAAACATACATGATGGTAGCAAATTCGCTTTCGAACATTGCCATCACTCGATATAGCACAAAAAAGGTATATAGAAACACGAAAACATTCAGTGATGGGCTGCACGAATTTGGATTTTAAGCCTTGCTAAATTCTGGCATTCCTTAGCACACATGATAATAATTGCCCTGCTGATCCGTAACGATGCCTCAACATCCAGGGCACCAGACATACTCAGTGTGCGACCCAAGTATACAAACTTAGTGACAACCGCTATCTTATATATTCAGATATAAACTGATGGCTCATAGTATGGCATGCCCGGAGCAGGCTGATACATTAAGACAGTTTTTTTTTTCAGATTGATGGTCAGGCCCAATGCGCTGCAGGAAACCGCAAAAGCGTCCACAAGATGCTGCATATCAGTCACCGTGTGAGCCACCAGGTCACAGTCATCCGCATAGAGCCAGTCACGAATCGTGTTAGTGAGTACCTTTGTACTTTCATTGAAGCGCCTAATGTTGAACAACCCCTCCATAAGTTCGGTAACGAATATAGACACCATCAGAGCACCCCCCAAATGCCATCTGAAAGACCATGATGAAATACAACGCAAAGAGTGTGGGTGCTGGAATGTCTCCATGCTTAACACCATTTTCTACTGAGATAGGATCAGCCAGCTTTCCCCCAATGTTGATCACAGCCTTCATATCATCGTGGAAGAGCTTTAAGATGGTTACAAACTTGTCAGGACAGCAAAGCCTTTTCAAAATCTCCCACAAAGCATCCCTATTGACTGTATCAAAGGCCTTAGTTAAATCGATGAACACCTGATACAGTCCCTTTTGCTGTTCTATACATTTCTCCTGTAGTTGCCTGGCTGTAAAAATCATATCCACTGTCCCTCTACATCTTCTGAAACCACGCTGCGACTCAGGCAAAACATCATCAGCAATGTGCTCCAGCATTCTGTCTATCATGATCCTACTGAGCACCTTATCGACTACTGACAGCAAAGAGATGCCTCGATAGTTTCCACATTCATCTTTGCTACCCTTCCCCTTGTATAGCACTACCATCAATGTATCCTGCCAATCCTGCGGAATACACTCTTCACGCCAGGCTGTCTGCAACAATTCCGCTAAGCGTTGCATCATCTTGGGTTCAGAACATTTAAACGATTCGGGTCAGGAGACTTTCGATTGTTCAGCTTATGGACAGCTGTTTCTACCTACTGGAGAAAAGGACTTCTGCCAATATATCCTTGACCGGATTGCTAGGAATCGACCTAACAACCTTCTGATCAACGTAAGAAGGTCTGTTTAGGAGGTCATTGAAATGCTTCCTCCATCTGCGAAGAATGTCGGTAGGGTCTCGAAGAAGATCCCCACCATCTTTCGAGCGCAGAGGAGTAATAGGTGATCTGTATGGTCCATAAACCGCGCGCAGTAGGCAGTTTAAGACCTTGCTGTAGTTCGAATCCGAGGCGAGCTGTATTTCCTCAGCTTTCTGCCTCCACTCTTCATCCTGCATGTTACGCAACCTCCTCTGCACCTCGTGCTTGATTGCCTTACACTTGTCCCTCAATTGATCTTGCTCACCATCCATCAAACGACCCCCGAGATAAGCGTGCAATGCCCTGGCTTTTGAATCAAGCAGAGCCTGAATTTCAGTATTATTCTCATTGAACCAATCCTAATGTTTACGCTCACAATAACATAATACGCTCTCACATACCTCATAGACAGATTCCTTAAAAGCAGGCCTAGTATTTTCACTATCAATCTCTTCCATCTCCTTAACTAGTTTCTCCCTCACAATATTGTCCCTTAGACGGGCAACATTAAGTCGCTTTGGGATAGCCACACTAGCTCCCCTTATCTTGGGCTTCACAACACACTTAATCTTTGCATGGACCAACCGATGGCCGGTCCAACACTTTGCACCCCGCATGACACGAACACTACAGATATCCCTCATCTCACTTTTTTCTGACTAAAACATAGTCTATCAAGTGCCATTTTTTGGAACCAGGATGCATCCAGGTCGTCTTGTATTTGTCCTTCTGCTGGAACATGGTATTACCGATTTTAAAACTCATCTCTGAACAAAATTGCAACAACATCAGACCATTGCTATTACACTTTCCCACTCCGTGTTTACCCAGCACATCCTAGGTTTCAAAATCTCTTCCCACCCTAGCATTAAAATCTCTAAGAATGAAGATTTTACCAGCAGAGGGAATGCGTCTAACTACACTGCAGAAAGCAAGGTAGAAAGTAACCTTTTCATCTTCTGCTGCATCCATAGTGGGTGCATAGACACTCAAAAAAGTTGTATAACGACCATTTACCAGAGGTAACCTCATAGTCGTGATCCGGTCACTCACACCACAGGAAAGTTTTTCCAGGCTAGAAAGAAGTTATGCCTTTATAGCAAAAACCACGCCTGATTCCCTCTTACATCCATCCGCTCTACCACTCCAGAAAATGGTGTAGGCCCAAGCCAACTCAGAAACCGTCCCTCATAAGCCAGCCTGGTCTCAGACAGAGCAACTATGTTCATGTCATAACGTTGAAGTTCCTTAGATACAAGAGCAGATCTACGCTCTGGACTAGCTATTGCTGACAGCAAGTCAAGCAGCGTCCGCACATTCCAACAGCCGATGGTGATTGTCATATATCTCCTCACAATAGCATGATGACGACCGGGTCCAGGCTGTGGAGCCCTGAAACACCTGCCGGGCCAGGCCCTGGAAATTCCAGTTCCTTTATTGCCATTTACGTTTATAATCATATTCTCCAACTTCATTGAATGTTTTGCCGTTTTAGGCTACATCCAGCCTTTTTTGCTATCAAGATACACGAGATGGTAAAAAGTGTATCTAATTTATATCGAGCAATGCCTGTGCCCGAGGATTGTTATAGTGGGGAAAGACTTTGCACCGAGACAATCCCACTCTCTAAACAACTGCCACATTGATCCAAAAAGAAGAACAAGTCAACATCATTGGATGCAGCAGTCATCGCAGGTTTTATATCAGAGTTTTCCTTCTCCTAGGGAGGTTGCCTTCACCACAGCTTACAGAGCCCTCTCCACCCACCATGTCATTTGATCCATGACTGGAACTTAGGTTGCTGTGCACCAGAGCATATTCCACACGCCGGTGGTCATATATGCCGCAGCTTACAGGGCCTAAGCTCCTATGGAGGTTTCTATCAGGGTTATCTCACCCTTAGCCTTTGGTTAAATAAGCTTGGCCCACAAGTCAATGGAAGTCCAGTTATACGGCGCAGGATACTCACCGTTCATCAAAGCCCCGCCTGCGTGACAGTGGTCACGACGTGCACGTAGGGTTGATTTGTCTAGGAGAAGCACAGAAAGACACTAAGACATCTGTGTGCTTTTAACACACGTCCACACCAGAATTACTTAGAACTGCACGCATGTGGAACTCTGTTCCGTCTGCCTGCTTCCCACCGGACTACAACTTGGATGTGTTCAAGTCCAACGTTAACAAATTTCTAATGAACCGCCCCCTTAAGTAAACACTTCATCAAATCTCCACACTAACGTAATGTACTTGCAATAACCCTTATCCCTGAGTGGCTTCCGGGCCTTGATAAGTGGTGATCACTGTGTAAAAAAAAAAACGAAAAAAAACAGACCTTGACCAAACATACATGCATACATACATACATACATGCATTTAAACAGACTTGTGATATTTATATTATAGATAAAGTTGCAATATACGGAATTACGGAAATGCTGTAACGAAATAAAAAGTTCAAAATTAACAGTTATTTGGACATGTAAATAAAAGTGACAAATCAAGTAACGTGCTTGTAGCAAGATGAATTGTTTTGAAGCGAAACGAAACGGACGTGTTTAAATGAGCTGTAAAACTAGACAGTAAGTGAATCTCCCTTTCTTTCTCCGCTCGAATATTGTCTCTAAGCTAATACATTATCGATATATGTCTGGACGCAGAAGACACTGCATTAATTATTGGTTATAAACAATTATTGGTTATCGAAGTAGTATGCTTCGAACGAGAGAAATCGTTTGGAAACAAAAAATATCTAAGAACAGACTGTTTATATATATATATATATATATATATATATATATATATATATATATATATATATATATATATATATATAAAGTTTGTTTTTTAAATGTCGTTACTTTCAATGTATACCGTTTTCGTTTAACGGGTCTAGATTGTTATGTTAACCATTCACCGTTAATTTTGAATTAAGCTCAATGTGTCTATTTAATAGGGACAGAGCATATATAGTGCAATATATATATATATATATATATATATATATATATATATATATATCTTACACTCTCTTTCCACCCTTTCTCTCTCTCTCTCTTACACTCTCTTTCCATCATTTCTCTCTTACGCTCTTTCCCTATCATTTTTTCCTTGGTCTCTCGCCATCCTTATCTCTCTCTCTCTCTCTCTCTCTCACACACACACACACACACACACACACCACACATACACACACACAGGCGCCCGTGCGCGCGAATATTGTGCTTAAGGTAATACCATATACAATATACAAATAACTGTGCGTCAATTATTTTAATTTACAACACTTCTGCTTTAACATACAACCTAACTTACAACCTGATTAGTTTCCAATGAAGCGGATAGAAAGCAAGTCTCATCTATTCATACCTCTTTTTCGAGAAGCGGTTTTGAAACACACAATAAAATTTATATAATATGTGGCATTTACACCTGTTGTTTGGCCCGATCATATTTATGACAGGTTTATTCCAGTCGTCTTGGATTTTAAAACACACGGATCTTTGCATAGGGTCTCTTCGAAGCATTATGCCTTAACGTTGGTTAAAGATATGTAATTTGATTTCTATAGAACGTACTAACCGCCAACAACTGTCAGCAATTTCTCTTATTCTCTATCAGTGCCTGAAACTAAATTCCATTAGCAAATCTGCTTTTCTGAAACTACCCGTCTGTAGAACACAATGTCGCTAGGCTGCTTCTTAGCTGCCTATAACTAAAAAAGTTGGTGAGTTACGAAACAGAAGTGCTAACATAAAAACAAGCCACCGTTTGTACTCGAGGTTGTGTTTTTTACATAGTAACCACCATTCTAAATGCACTTTTGCGAGGAATTTACTGACGCATCTCTGTTTCTGGCGCACACCCATGACACTGGTTGCTTTCTTAATCTCTCATTATCTGCAATATAAAGGTGACACTTTCAGGTCATGAATGCATAAGTTTAATCATCATACCAATGCAAGTTTGCAATCCTCTCTGATCCATTTGGGGGGAAAAAATGAGAGGCATTACTTTTAGAACGCCTCTCGGATTTCAAAACAGTTGCTATATTCTTCATTTTCCAGACCCCCAACTTAAAGATTCCACTTGAACTTGGATTTTTTTTTAACATTCTTCAGATTTTTAAGGATTTTAATCTAAATTATTTAAAGCTTTCGATCCTACGTTCTTTGCTATTAGATTTTGTTTTATTTATATAGATGTATTTCATGTATCTTTTTCTTTTTTTTATCTATCTTCATTTTTACTTTTTTTCATTTCTCTTTTTTCTTCACTGTCTTCTCTTTTTTTACTCTTTGTTTTTTTAATGTTTAATTATTTCATAGTAACCCCTATTTTCTTTTTATTACTATTGTTTAACTATTACTTACAGAGAAACTACCTTTCTATTTTTTTATTCACATGTACACTCTTTCCTCTGCTCGTATACTTATCTCTTTCCTTCGAGTTATATTTTTTTATTTTTTTTTTTTTACAAAGGCATCACCACATTATCAAGACCCAGAGGCCACTCAAGGATAAGGGTTAAAGAGTGTACAGTAGAAATTGGTCAATATAGTAATCATTAGTAATGAAAATTTGGTAAATTTAATAACTTATATGGAACGGCTTATCAAGAACTTATTTACTTTAGACTTGAACACAACCATATTCTAGTCAGCCGGAAAGCAGGAAAACGGAAGACAATTCCACAGGCGTGCAGTTCTAAGAAAGAAGCTTTGTTTATTTATAAATTTAATATTTTCCACCATTTTTTTCTTTTCTTAAAGATCGTTACCTCATACTTTATATTTTATACTTTATATTTTATACTTATTTCTTTAAATATTTTTTCATTTCTTTTTCATTCTCATTTTCAATGTAAATGTTATTAGCCAGTGTGTATCTATATTTACACTTTGTATATTTCTCCTCTTCTGATAATGAATAGTTAGGTCCGAAATGCCATGGTCTAAAGAGGTTTCTTTTTTCTTCTTTCTCTCTTTTACTTTTCTTTCTTTTATTTTACTTTTCTTATTGTTCTGTTATAATAAAGTTATATGTAACTTTTATTATTCACCTTTTTTATTATTTGCTCTTTAATGTTCCCAATTATTTCATAGTGATCCCTATTTCTTTTTTTAATTTTTTTTTTTCACTATTACATAGAAATTACCTTTCTATTTTTTTATTCATATATATTCTCTTTCCCATGCCCGTATACCTCTTCTACTTTCCTCTGCTCCTATGCTTTTCCTCCCAGTAATATTATTTATAATTTTTAGATTTTTTCTATTTTCAAAGGCTGCTATATATATATATATATTTTTTTTTAATTCTTCGAAGTGATATATGGTACATGTTAGGAAACTGCGATACAGTAACATGACTTTTGACCAATATCAAACGCACGCCTTAAGCTTCCTCGTCGTACGATTATACGGAGATCATTAGATTACATAGGAGAATATTTTCCTTTTAAAATGAAGGTTAGAAATTAAGTTAACGTGTCAAGCGAAGTAACTAAGGAAATGGGAAGTCGAGATAGATTACGTAATGAAAGAAAATCAAGCCTACGTTTTTAGGTTTGCGATTGTTTATCGAGCAGATCCTTTCCGCCCCTTTGTGAAGAATTCCTAAAAATTAATAAATACCATCACACACACACACACACACACACACACACACACACACACACACACACACACACACACACACACATATATATATATATATATATATATATATATGAACCTGCCTGGTAAACACGCGATTATAAGCTACGATACACGGTTGTGTGAATAACAAAGAGTCTAATTGGATAACTAGCGAATTTCGCATCAAGTGAATATATAAAAACACGCAGTAACATCAGTTCTATGCAATAGCCTGAAGAATCCTCACGAGGATGTGACATAAGTATATACATAAATAAATGGCAAGTAAACATATAAAATATGTAGAAATTATAATAATAATAGTTGATTAAAGATTTGAAAAATAATGGAATATCGATGATGGTATATTAAGGGAAGAGGAAATCAAGTAATAATTAATTTCAAGGTATTAGCAAACCTGTTATAACCAATTAAAATAAACTAAATGACTATATATGTAATAATTTAACTGAAAAAAATTAACTTAAAAAGGATCTAAAGGCGGTAAAGTAATGATTATATTCATATATAAAAAAATATAACAACAAATGATTTAGACAAAAATGTTATAGTAATTAGTAAGAAAAAAATATTATATAAAACTAAAATTGAATTAATGTGGATATTCACGAGTTATTCCCCTTTGTTGCCTTAATGGGATTGAACTGATTTGTTTGTATGGCAAATAAAAATAACGATGCTTTGGTTACGATAGAAGAAGGCAGAAAACTAGAGATTTAGCATATAATTTTCATACATTAATAGTAAGATAAAGAGTTAGATATTAAAAAAGGATTTGAATAATCCGTTTCATTACAATGTTATTAAAATTAACAAGGAAATAGAGATAAACACAACAATGGAACCAATAGATTTAAATGAATACGAAATTAAGGCCAATTGAGAAGCTACTAATTTTATATATATATATATATATATATATATATATATATATATATATATGTATATATGTATATATATATATATATATATATATATATATATATATATATATAGTAAGTTATAAAATGTATATGGCGATTAAGCTACACTGACTATTCCGTGTTTCATCCACTCTAAGATTCTTCAGGCTTATGCGCGAATGCTGTGATAAACACAAAAATGGAACCGATAGATTTAAATAAATTCGTAATTAAGGCCAATTGAGAAGCTATTATATATATATATATATATATATATATATATGTGTGTGTGTGTGTATATATATATATTTATATATATATAAGGTAAAATTAAAAGCCAAGAACAATGCGAGATTTTTTTTTATATAGAGTAAAATTAAATGCAAACAAAAGAAATAAAGTTCTTTTTTTTGTTGTTCGTTTTTTCTTTTTCACACAAATTTTAACTCTAAACAACAGTAATTTTTTTTTCTGTTGTATTCAATGGTGATATAAATCACTATATATATCAATCAATATAAAGAACTTTATTTCTTTTGTTTGCATTTAATTTTACTCTATATAAAAAAAAATCTCGCATTGTTCTTGGCTTTTAATTTTACCTTATAATTTTCTTCAACAATGCTTCAAGCAAACTACAACCTACTTATATATATATATATATATATATATATATATATATATATATAGAGAGAGAGAGAGAGAGAGAGAGAGAAATAAAAAGGAACAAAACGTATTATGTGTTCATCAACGTTTCGTCTTTATTTGGAGACTTCCGAGGAAGTCTCGAAATAAAGACGAAACGTTGATGAACACATAATACGGTTTGTTCCTTTTTATTTCTCTATTTTGTCGGAATACTATCTCCATTATTTTCATCGTACATATATATATATATATATATATATATATATATATATATATATATATATATATATATATATGAATATTTTGAAAACTTTAAGTGTCCGGAAAATGATGAAATCATCTTTATGTCCTTTTGCTGGTGTTGTAAATCCAACATTTCGCTAAAAATAACTTCATCAGGGTAGTTAGTCAGTTCGTAGTTTTTTTGTTTTGTTTTTTTGTTGTTTGTTCTTTTTTTTTTCTTCATTTTGTTGTTATAGAGGAAGAAAGTCCTGGAGAAGAAATTTAAAATTACGAGCTGTACATTTTTGCCGTGTGCGTTCGCTCCAGTTTCGAGCAGGAATATGAAATAAGAAAATAGTTGCACACTATTTGAAGACACTTATTTTGAATAGAAATTTGAATATTTTGAAAATTTCAAGTACCATGAAAATGATAGAATCATTTTCATGTCCGTTTGATTGTGTTGTAAGTCCAATATTTCGCTAAAAATACCCTCGTAGTTAGTCAGTTCGTAGTTTTTCTTCCAGGACTTACTTCCACTATAAGAACAAATGAAGAAAAAAAAAACAACAAAAAAACTCATTCAAAACAAGTGTCTTCAAATAGTGTACAACTATTTTCTTATATATATATATATATATATATATATATATATATATATATATATATATATATATATATATGAAGGTTTAGGAGACTTTATAGTAAATTATATAAACGCAATAAAATAAAAATCCCAATAAACTGAATAAATTAAAAGATAATTCAATTATTAAATAAATATATAAACAGAAAAATTAAATAACAATTGTTTTCTAACAATTAAAATAAGAAATACGAAAGTAAGTTGAATACATAATTCAATAGAAACCGAGAAAAGGATGAAGAAGTGAGTTTCTCTGCTTGTAAATAAGAAATCATGTATGGTTTTATGCATGTATTATGCATTGTATTTTTTTGTCTGAAGATTAACCATTTTGGAATATCTTTTAACGAAATAATGTTGAAGCTTTTCGAAATGGATGTGAAACGATTGTAAAACCAAAGAAATACATCGTATAATAAAACGCCGGTTGTCTTGGTTTGTAGAATTATAAGATATACATGTATTGTCGGGATTACTTCATCAACAAGAAGAGGGGGGAGGGTAAAAAAGGCAGTAAGGGCTTGCAACGAAATGGTGACGTTGCTTACAAGCAGTCTTTTCTTTCCTTGTAAAGGAAACAATTAACAGGTAACTTTTGCCGAACAACAGTAACGAGGTAATCAGTCTAAGAGACGCCAACCGACTAGCAAGCTAGGTAACTAGGTTCTTAACTAATCACTAACCAATAGTGAGACAACTCCTTTTATACATACTAACTCTCAGTGGCGAGAATTCCAACGTGATTTCCAACGAGATTAGAATGTCTATTTAACTTAGTAGGAAATAGACACGCAGTTTCTCAGTAACGGCAAAACAGCAGTTCAGTGTCTTTTCTTCCCTCCGACCCACCCCCGGTAAGTCAAATCAATTTCAATTCTTACAGTATATAAAATACGTTATATATATGCGTAATGTGATGTTATATGGAAAGATGAGACGATAAAAACTGCAACTGCTACTATGAAGGAAAGAAATAGACATGGGTACAATCAAACTATTACTAAAAAGAGAAAGATAACTGCATAACATATACGTCGACAACCCTAAAAGATTAGAGATCAGACGTTATACGCGGCTATCATTTATTCATATCTCGTAGATTTGCATAGTTTAATCTGCGATTGCCGAGTTTCTAGAAAGTATTATAAAAATACACACAAGTTTAAATTTTAAATAGGATTTACGCCAACGAAATGCAATGAAATGTTTAAAAATAAAAGTAGGAATATAATTTTTTTGTGTGTGTCAGGAATTATGTATGAAAATGGCTAACCTTGATATAATTTTTCGATTCGTTGATTGCTATCTTGTTGGTTTTGTTGGTTTGATTACTATTTCGCTATATACATACAGCGTATTCTGTATGTAGTTCGGATGTAGATTTATGCTGTATTGATTAGATGTATGTGTGTAGAGTTGAATGTAATAATCAAAGAAGAAAGCGCCCGCGCGTGTGTGTGTGTGTGTGTATTGTGCGGTTATACAACTTACCTTCGGATGGGATCTGAGAGACAGAGAAATTAAAGATGGTAGCCATGGATTTATAAGATGTAGTCTCGTGGAATCGCACGAGATCTTATCTTCCACTGCACACGTATGCAAATGGAATGGGTCAGTTTTCTAATAAAATGCCTGTTGGCAGAGGTGGTTGGTAGAACACGTGCTGGAAGTTGAGAGAGAAAGTTGACAGTGACGAATTCTAACTAAACTTTTTGCTTATTGTATTTATTTTATTTTGTTTTGCTGTTTATCAGCCCATTTAACTGCAATATGTTTGGATAATGTTGATGACTACTGTTGCTACGTGATAAACAGTGTATGATTATTGGTCTTAAGGGTTATCTTATTTATGTGCCTTTAGCCGGGTTTATAGTCCCCTATATTTTGTTTAGTTCAGTACAAATACATGAATGCCAAGAGATAAACAGATTCCATTCTTTTGCCCCGTCCAGTGCCAAAACATTCGTGGAAATTATAAAATCACAAATAACATAACGCCAAAGCTTTTTTCAAAAGATATATTTCTAATGGCGATTATGAAATCATATCTTAAAGTTTTAGTATAAACATTGAAAGCAACTTTTAAAGTGCTCCATTTGTTATATACAAACAAAGAGCTTTGCATTGCGCTAAGTACATAGTTTGCATATAACAAAAAAAGAACAAATCCTGCCAGCCGTCTTTACACACAACACAAACAACCTAGAACTGTTCACATGGATAATAAAAATCCTTAAAAGAACAAACCAAGCAACATACTGAAAACAACAGAAATAATAAAACGCAAACGTGAACCCAAAAATCTAAACCATATTCTAACCTCTTCCAAACTCAATCAACGCACAACGCAAGGTGTTAAAAATTGCAACACACAACAATATAGAGTTTGTCATAATAATAAGAATAATAATAGAAGGAAACACGTACACATTCAAGACCCCAACTAAAACATTCAAAATATATTTAAAAAAATCTAGACTGCATTTCCAGAACAATGTAATTTATGTACTAAAATACACAGAATTCGATAAAGTTTATATCGGCGCCATCAAAACTCTCAGTAAATAAAGTGCCCTTGCACAAAAAACAATAGAAAATTCGCAGAAAACAGTCTTGGATGTTTTAAAACACATACATACCATGGATGGAAATTCAGAATAATGCTAATTTTTCAAACCGATAATTACTTCTATTTACTAACAAAATAAATGCATTCCACAACAAAATCCACTGCCGTATTAAACTAATCTTAATAATAAGCAAGTAAAATACAGAAGACATTTACGTTTCCGAATTTTGTAGATGAGGAGTGGTTATTCGTCTTATTTGGATTCATCGGACTACGGTTCTGATCTTGCGTGTTATTTTCACAACGTTTCGGTCGATGTAACCCCCGACTTTCTCCAGGTGTGCCCTGCCGAACGGGAATGTTTCTGGAGAACTCAGGAATTTGGACGGAATTTCGAATGGAACCCTTTATTTACTTCACGAGAGTAGCATGCTCTTGTTCCGTCAGCCATGACTGGATAGAGGTCCTAAGTAATTCACAATTGTATTTTTCGGTCGCTCACACTGTGGATTGAACTGAGAAATACAGTTGCGAATTACTTAGGACATGTATCCTGCCATGACTTACGGAACAATAGCATACATTGTAAGAAATGCCAAGCAGTCTTCTTAAGCATCTCATTTCTGTGCCATGAACCCTCTTCACTATTTTGCTGTAAGTGTCCATGTTTCACAAGTATACACAAAAACTGAGTGGACAAGGGAATGCATGAGTCTTATCTTTGAGCTGAGATTTATTGCGTTGTCTTTCCAAATGATGTTCAACTTAGCCAGTGTTGCAACTGTATTTGAAATTCTGGCTAATACTTCATGTTTAGACCCTTCATCTGAAACCATTGCTCCATTCTTCACGGTTTCAAGCTTTTCTGAGTTGGAAGTTATGTCAGATTGTATTCCATTATCACTTATTTATCATAAGTTTTGTTTTGTTTGCAATGATTGCCATGGTTTCATGCTAACAAAAGTGTCGTTAGCCGTGTTTAATCTGTCATTAGTTGGGAGGTGTAAGGTGATTCTATTAGCTTGGCGATTATTTATTACCCTTTTGTTTTGGTTTTATGAATTAGGACTCAAGTGAAACATGTATGCACATATGTAACCAATAATGTTTGTATAATAAACAAAGTAAATACAAGCACTGCCCTGCATTGGGCACTTTTTAATAATTACACGAGTTTCACTGGATTTACATCTAGAAAACCAATCGATACAATCGATATATATATATATATATATATATATATATATATATATATATATATAAAAGCAGGGAGACCCAACCTTAACCGGGATTAAATGAGGATCAAGAAATGTTCCACATTCGATATTTTCAGTCATCGAAATCGTTAAAATCATTCATTTTTTATCAAATTGATTGAATGTCTGCTTTAATTAAGAACTTTCCTTGCAAATACTTAGTTACCAATACATTTTAGTCTACATGTAACCGTAGGGAATCTACGGTATATTTTATAAAATTATCTGTAAATAATAGCTTCATTTAATGTTTAAAATTCCAAATGAAAGCGTCATGATTTAATTGTGCCCTTAGCAGAAACATTTATTTGAACTCGACTCTGTTTTTCAAAGAACCCACTGTTTATTTTATAAAAATATTGTTATATAATGGCTTGAATTAAAGTTTAAAATAGAAAAGTCATGTATCATGGTTCAATTTTTTTTAAACGGAAACATTTATTTGGAACCCGCCTCTGTCTATCATAGGACATACTAGTTATTTTTATACGCCCTCTCCTTCTGCTTGCGTGGTGCGAAAACTTCTTAAATGCAATTGTCATGTTAAACTGCTGAATAGTGTAAACTTGGGTCAAAATCAAGCTTCTTTCGTTAATTATATTTTTTCGATTATCAATTTTCGATATTTGTCAGACATATGCCGATACAAAACTTACGTAAGAACACTCCCACACATATTAAGTACCTTCGTATGAAATAAGAAATCAGCCTTTCAGACTCCATGAGTAACGTACTCACACGCACGCCCAAACGTACATAAATACACATGCATGAACTCCTACACTCTTCCCTCCTCCCCCCCTGCTACCCCCTGCCCTCTGTAAACTTCAGTTCCCAACCCATGGTCCGTGGACCCAGAGTAAGTCGTCATAGTTGCTATTGTGTGACTCTCCATTGTGTAGCACAGATTGACTAACGTATCTTGCCAGTATCAGTCCATGATTGTCCTGATTTAGGAGTAAAAAGCAAGCAAGGCCCACAATAGAGTTTTTCCTCAGATTTACTCACACAACCAGTCAATGTCATTAAACCATTTGAATCGGAAGGAACGAGTTCAAATCTTAATCACCAATAAAGGAGTTGAGCGCCCAACTTTGATCATTTCTCTGGGCAAACGATCTATTTTTTAATCCATTTTGAATAACATTGACCGAGTTATTGGTCGTGCCGGGCACGAGTGGGACTAGTCCCATCTCCGCCCCTGAAATATATATATATATATATATATGTATATATATATATATATATATATATATATATATATATATATATATATATATATATACACTTAGTGTTATTAAAGGATTAATTCAATGTATATTATGAATTAATTCACTAATCCGTTTAATGTAAAATGTTAGTAATAAATTATTTCAATCGATAGTTATAAGTCATTAAGTTATACTTTCATTTCTGTTTAATGTTAAATTGTAAATTAATTGGTTATTACATCTGTCTTATTTTCTATTTATTTATATATATATATTATTTCATCAATATTATTATTATTTATTTTGAAAGTAATATTTTTCAATTTCACATATCGCATACTTTTACCAGTTCAACATCGACAATCTTGTATGATTAAACATTTTACGAACTTGTTACTTATTTAAGTATGACGTTAATTGAACATTGAATATAACCTAATACTCTGATAATTAGGTGTCAGAGTGTTGGATGAAGTTGTAGAAGCACCTAAAACCTAACATCAACTCATGTGGATCTGCCGGAATATAAACGAAATATCCGATCAAATAAGTGAAGATAGAACATACACCAAATAAATTAAATCTATGAAATTGCAGTATTAGACAATTTTGAACACGATATGTTCAATTTTATTAAACACTTAAAAATTAAAAAGAATTTGAAATTTTTTAATCTAGCAATAAAAAAATATATATAAAACATTTTTAAAAAAATACTCAACCCCAACTTCCTATTGACAAAACTATGGACATTTATAGTATGCGCTTTAATATTTAGAACAATTTAATCATGAATGAATTGAAAAAAATTATAAACTGGCAAATTACCTAATGCTCTAATAATTAGGTGTTAGAGTTTCCTAATTTCATATGTTTTCTTACTTATAATTAAATGAGTGTATATTAAAGTGAATTCTAATTCTAACATTATTTCATGTAAAATTAAAAATTATAAATAGAACTAATATTATGTTTACTTCCGATTTCCTTATACGTTAGCCCCCCCATCCAATATATTTTACTCTCATAAGTTAAATTAAATATGAGGGTAAAATAAATTCATAAACGTTATATGTAGTTGATCGTAATAGATGTTAAATCGATATACTTTATTATCTTCTCTATATGAATAAAATGAACTCATTTTTCCCCGTTTGACTTGACCTTAATAGGATTAAGAATCTAGACATTTTATGCAGATGTACTATGAACAAACTGCATCACGATATCTGAGGTGTGTTATAGGCATATTATCTATCCACAAACTCACAGATCGGAGCTTTCTATATTATATCTGGTGAGAGTTCACTGACAAAACGGGTTACGATAAATGGAAGTAGTAAAATCATATCTCTCTAAAAAGTTCATACTTCCACCGCCACTCAATTACACCGCCTGTGACCATTAACACGAGAGAAATAAGGACGAACGCCGGTTTAGGTTTTCATAAAAACTGGACTGCAATTTAGGTGAAACGCACCACGCTAACTTTTACGTTGGTTTAAAATAAAAACAAACACAAACCAAAAAACTTTACATTTTCTTTCAGTGCATTAAAACGTATGATACTTCAATCCCGTTTTATTTCGAATTCTTTCGCAATTACAACATCGCTTTCTTTGATTTTTTGTAGGGGGGGTCCATGTTACGTCCCTCTCTTTTTCGTTTTCCCGATTTTTCCTTTTTCAAATTTATTTCTTCTCTCTTTCTGTGTTTCCTCTTTCTTTCAGCAAGTTCACGATCGTTTATTTTTATCATTATTTTATTATTTATTTATTTATTTTTATTTTTATAAACTTTCCTCTCTTTCTGCTTCTACGAACTTTACATCTTTTTTAATTTTTTTTTGGCGGGGGGTCCATGTAACTATCCTCTGTTTTTCGTTTTCCTGGTCTTTCCCTTTCTCAACTTTCTTTCTTCTCTCTTTCCATGTTTCCTCTTTCTTTCGGCAAGTTCACCATCCTTTCTTTTCATTTTATTTATTTATTTATTTTTTATTTTTATAAAATTTTCTCTGTTTCTGTTTCTACGAACTTTACATTTTGTTTATTTATTTCTTCCTCCTTTCCGTATTTCCTCTTCGTAAGTTTAACATCGTTTCTTTCTTTGTAATACAGCCGGATTTTTTAACACTAAAAAACACAAATAAATTACATGGATTCATTCTTTCTTCTTCCGCTTATTTGCACTTTGTTCGCTGTGTTTCAATCTCTTTTATTTTTTTCTCTTCTTTTATAAAATCATATCATACATCATTTCCGTTATATTTCGCGTTGTTCGATGCCTTTCTTCCGATTGTCATCGTTTACTGCTTTTATTTATTTATTCATTTTTTTTCGAGTTTTCACTTAGGTGGCACTAGGAACCCATTTGTTCATTGTTCTTCCTTTTTTCCTTCTTTTTTGGGTTGGAAACGTCTGTCTCACGTTCGTATCTAATAATATATTTGCTGGGTAGATCTCGGGGTGCTAAAACAGCGGGGATGGGGATTCTTCCATTACACTAACTCGAGCCACAGCAACGCGTGCCAGGGTACAACTAGTAACTATAATATTGTGTTTACATCCATTCTAACAATTAACCCATGTGGCTCATATATTTGAGATCACTTATCAATCTAATAATAATCACTTGTTTTAATAATCACTTGTTTTTAATACAGTTTATTTTTAGATCAATATTTGGAATCTAATTACTATAAATACTTTTTTATAATATTATGATTATTACAAATTTATTTTTCCTATCCATAAACTAACTTACTTAGCAAAATTAACTTTAAAATTTCTAAATATGACGATCAATCTATAAGTTATAATATCATTATCCATCACTATACCCTATTCTAATTGAATATTTAATTTTGCGTCCACACCTAATTATATAATATAGATGTATGCTCTTTTTTAATTAAGCACTGCATTATGTGGGATATATTATCATACTTACCTTCATTGTTCATATTAAATATTACTTTAGATATATCTTGCCATCCTATATACTATCATTATCATATTCAGTTTATAAAGTTTTTCCATTATTATTCTGTTTATCTTCATTAGCAAATTATATTTATATAAATTATTTATTTCGATAGAGAAAATTCTTAAATTATCATGTTATGATAGTTTCATATGTTTTCTACTAATTATTTTCCGAATCATGTTTTATTTAAGCCCATTGGTTACTTATTACATCTAATTAAACCAATTATAAATTACTATTATAGAATTCAATACTATTTGTATTATATCTTATCGTGATATTTGGAAATCAAACTATATACTACAACATAAACATTCATGCCCTTTCCTTTTTATTTATGTTCAATTTATCATTAAAATTATTGTTATATTAATTTAGAATTATATGTTTACCTAAACATTATTATTATTCTCAGCTTAATTTATTTATATATTAATCTCTATAAATCAAAATTAACTTTTCTTACCAAGTACGTTAATAAAACTTTTAATTTAATGTATTTCCTAATCAAGTTATAGTCGAGATAATGTATATTTAGATTTAGGTAAGCAGTTTTGAATTACCTCCTGCCGCTTGTCAAGTAGGTTTTCTTTGGATATTATTATATGATACGATTAGAGATTGCAAACGTTACATCGTACATATTTGTTTGGTGAGTGTTTATTAGATCTACCCAATATCGACCATTTAAATCTGTATTCAATTTTGTTTTTCCTTAATTTCCTACTCCAATTTGCTAATGATGCTATTTTTTTCTTTTTGTTATCATGTGGCATTTTGAAGAATGCACTATGATTATTAAATCTTTCTTTAAAGTTAAAGCTACATTCTTTGGTCCCAATATATGTTCTAGCTTTGTTATTATCTGTTATTATCTGTTACTTCACATTTATATACTAATGGATATTCATCAATATTCCTGTATTGTCAAAATGAATTCACTTCATTGTTTTGATTATTTAATAATCCCCATTCATTTGTACATTTGTCTATTAGAACTAATAATATTTTTCACTAAATAAGCCGTAGTCGAAAAAGATAATTTAAGATTATTCCATTTATAATTTTCCGGTAGGGATATTTGTATCAATAAATTGAAAAAAATATTTTGATAAATTATTTTTCATGTGTGAACTGTAAGGCGGATTAAACCAAACGCAATTTTTACACCTATTTCTCTTTTTAATAGTATTACTGTTGTTATTCTGGGACTTACTGATATTGTCTATAATATTATTAATGCTTTTGATACTATTTTTATAATCGGATGTACCCATTGCCATATTGTATGAAATAACGTGATGGTGTCGGTTTTGATATTTTCCCTACCTTTTATACTTTATTTAATTTTTAATATATTTTATTTCACCTTTATATTCAGATCTAGCTAATGCGTCATTGTAAAATACTTAAATTATAGTTCCTCCCCCCCCAACTCTTTCAGAATATAGAGGCCAACCAGATCAGTTGCCCCTGCAGAGTCTAGTATTCACAGTAACATCAAAATTAAATTCTCTGTTTTTCGAAGTATAATATTTATTATTGTATTTAGTTAAGGTTCTTCTGGCTAATTTTACTATGTTAATTTCCATTTTTGTAATGTTCGTTTCTGATTTCGTAAATTCTAATACACTATCTTTCGGAGAAAGAAATTATCGGCAGCTCCCGTTACTCTAGCTTATCGGCAGCTCCCGTTACTCTCGCTTATCGGCAGCTCCCGTTACTCTCGCTTCTCTTTATTTGTTCCTCAGTCCTCATTTTTTAATGAGTGATGTTTCTGCAAAAGGGAGAAGAAAATGCTGTATTCTAGGTTGGCAGTATTTTGCGCGAACATTTGACAGAGGTGGTGGAAATTTTTTGTTTCTATGTCTATCCTTGTAACCCTGTCGCTAGTAAGGGTTCTGGAGGTAAACGTTTTATCTGGGCTGACGTTATCCGTCTGATAGTCTGGGACCCGAACCTTGGATTAACCACTAAGGAGGCTGTCCTATCAGCATGTGCAAAGTACTGGGGCTGCTGTACTGCCATTTGGTGAATGGATTTTGGATCATACAGTAGCTTCTGGTGGGGCCTCCTGATGCCGTATTAGTGGGTAATTGTTACGGCTTTACCTTGTCATGTTCTACAAAAATATTTTTCTTCGTTTTTTTTTCTCTCTTAGTTTCTCCTCTCTGTCCTGCTCTAAGCAAGTTTAACGACCTAGTCCACAAATTTCAAAATTCCATCAGGACAAGTTTCAAGAAAAAATACACGATTAAACCCGGATTTCCAACCTCCAACGCAGACCCCCACTACTATGTCTCCTTCTCCAACATCAGAGGTCTACGTTCTAATCTTTCAGGGGTTGAAACCCAATTACAGGAGACTAAACCTGACCTTTTATTTTTAAATTAAACTGGTATTGGACAGGCTATTTCCCTAGATGAGTTCTTAATTAAAGGATGCTCTAACTTAACTTCTAAATCTGACCCCCAAGATCGCCATGGGCATGGAATATGTGCCTATATAAAAGATAGCTTTCCATGTGGTAGAGATATCTCGAGAGATATCTAACTTACCCTATATGTGTTCCAGGTTGCACTAGCTGACAGTACTGCATTTATATTTACTCTCTATATTCCCCACAACAGCGGAGTTACTATCTTTAAAAGCATATCTGAGAAATTTGACCAAGTCTTATCTGCTTATCCTTCAGCTAATATTCACGTATGTGGGGACTTCAATGTTCACAACGTGGAATGATTGACTCACTCAAAGAAGACCGATGATGAGGGGAGGTTCTGTCATGATTTCTCCATTGCTTATGACCTCACTCAGATTGTTCAGGAACCCACCCGTGTACCCGACAATGACGGCCAGTATGTGAGTCTACTAGACCTTTTCTCACAACTTACACTGAATTATGTTCAGTTCCTGTTCTGTCTCCTCTTGGATCTTCCGACCACTCTGGTGTATCAATTAAGATAAAAATGAAATATAATAAGTCCCCAGACGTACCTCTCTATCGTACAGTGTATCGATACACTATGGCTGACTAAGATAGCTTCCGTACATTTATATCGGATCTACCTCTGCGTTCCATGTTTAAAAAGGATGTGTCCTCTATAGTATCAGACCTGACGGAATGGTTAATTGTAGGTATAGACCGTTTCATACCTTCTAAAATGTTCCAGCAAAACCCTAACAGCCAGCCATTGTTCTCCCCAGAATGTGCTGCTGCCATTGTGCACAGAAATCACTTTTTCCATTGCTTCCAACGTAATAGATGTATGGAAACAAAAGCCGGTTTTAGGACTACCAGCAACTATTGTAAGAAAGTAATAAAGAACGCAAGAGAGTTGTATGCTCAGTCCGTCAAGTCCAAAGTAGCTGAGCAGCGGCTTGGTTCCCACCAGTTTTGGCAAATAGCAAACAGAATCCTGAACAGAAGCGCGTGCTCTATCCTAACTATCATCAATGGACCTGAAGTAATCTCATCAGCATCAGAAAAAGCCAAACTCTTTGCCAAGAACTTTGCAGCTAATTCTAACCTTTGCGATCAAGACCGCCAACCCAAAATATTTCCTTCTGTATCAGAAAACACGCTATGTGATATACATACGTAATGTTGCCAAGCTAATCAAAACCTTGATTCCAGTAAAGCAACCGGCCCTCGCGGTATTCCAATTATAGTACTCAAAAAACTTAAACAAGAACTAGCGCCTATACTTACAAAACTGTTTAAACGTTGTCTTAAGAGAATTGCTTCCCATCACCCTGGGAAATCTCATCAGTATGCCCTGCATTTAAGAATTAAGGTGATCGCTCATACCCCTCTCAGTACAGGCCAATAAGTCTCCTGTGCATCATGAGTAAGTTGCTGGAATCTGTGTTAAATAGAGAAGTAATAAACCATCTCAGCAAAAAATAACCTTAGTGACACACAATATGGTTTCCGTTCTGCTAGATCTACAGCAGATGTGCTTACAGTTATCCCTCATATGATTAGCGAATCTGTGAACGGAGGCAACCTTTCTAGTGCAATTGCTCTTGACATATCAAAGGTGTTTGATAGGGTATGGCATGAAGGTTTACTTCACAAGATATCTAGCTATGGTATAGCAGGAAATGTCTTCTCAATTATTGAATCATTTCTTTCTGACAGGTTCATAAGAGTAGTAGTTGATGGGCAAAAATCAGAAGCTCACAGTATAAATGCTGGAGTCCCTCAGGGGTCCATTGCGGGCCCAACTCTTTTCCTGATCTACATTAATGATCTTCCAAATCACATCCTTATATCATTTGTAGACATTATTGCTGATGACACTACCAACTATGGTACCGCATCTAAGTCAGTAAACGACCAAGTTCTCTCAGATTCTCTCTCCTCTGATCTTGAGCACGTGGTACAATGCGGAAAGAGGTGGGTGGTTACTTTTAATGCTTGTAAAACCAAGCTTCCCCCTTTACATCATCACCGTCCTGATCTTCATCTGGCATCAGTTGAAATGACAAGCTTCTAGGCTTGACCTTTTTTCCTGATCTTAAATGGAACACGTACATCAAACCTGTTGCCAGGGCCGCTAGAAAAATGGTTGGATCCTTCTATCGATCCAGTAGATATCTTACTGCTGATGCAATTCTCTATCTATATAAGAGCCAGGTACGTCCAAGGATCGAATACTGTTGCCACATCTGAGCAGGCTGCTAGAAAGGACTCGTCCTGTCTTGATAGAGTTCAAAATAGACTTCGTAGCCTCGTAGTAGATATCCTTTTCTCTTCTCTGCAACCCCTATGTCACAGAAGAGATGTTGCGAGTTTGTCTCTGTTATATCGTTATTTTTATGGCAAGTGCTTGACTAAGCTTCAGTCTATGGTTCCCCCTCGCCAAACCTTCACAAGAAACACTCGTTTAGCTGAAAACACTATCAATAATTCCCCCCACTCTTTATTTGTGCCGAAACCTAAGCGTAGATTCATGAACAAAGCTTCTGCTCGCCTGTGGAATTGTTTTCCGTTTTCCTGCTTTCCAGCTGACTACAATATGGTTGTCTTTAAGTCCAACGTAAACAAGTTCTAGATGAGCCGTTCCACTTAAGTTAACAAAATTTACCGAATTTCCATTACTAACGATTACTATATTGTCCGATTTCTACTGTACACTCTTTAACCCTTATCTTCGAGTGGTCTCTTGGCCTTGATAAGTGGTGATGCCTATGTACAAAAAAGAAAAGAAATAGATGTGAAGTATGAGTCGATGTCAAACAATATAAACTACTGATATTGCATTTAGGAAATAGACCATAGATTATGTGATGCTTTAAATTTAATCATTGGCAATATTCTATCTAGATATACACGCAGAGATCATTCTTATTGTAAGGCTAATTTCAAAGTCAGGTTTGTGGTCTTTCAAAGCAAATCTCGGGCATTTAGGCGTGTAGACACCAATATTGTTTTGTATGTTAATTTGGGATCAAATGTTCAGGGCAGATGCATTTATGTTATTGATGTCTTCGTAATTTGCCAGTTTATAATTTTTTTCAGTTCATTCATGATTAAATTGTTGTAAATATTAAAGCGCATACTATAAATGTTCATAGTTTTGTCAATAGGAAGTTGGGATTGTTGAGTATTTTTTTAAATGTTTTATTTATTTTTTTATTGCTAGATTAAATAATTTCAAATTCTTTTTAATTTTTAAGTGTTTAATAAAATTGAACATATCGTGTTCAAAATTGTCTAATACTGCAATTTCATAGACTTTAATTTATTTGGCTTATGTCCTATCTTCGCTTATTTGATCGGATGTCTCGTTTATATTCCGGCAGATCCACATGAGTTGATGTTAGGTTTTAGGTGCTTCCACAACTTCATCCAAAACTCTGACACCTAATTATTAGAGCATTAGGTTATATTCAATGTGAAATTAACGTCATACTTAAATAAGTAACAAGTTCGTAAAATGTTTAATTATACTAGATTGTCGATGTTGAACTGGTAAAAGTATGCGATATGTGAAATTTAAAAATATTACTTTCAAAATAAATAAGAATAATATTGATGAAATAATATATATATATATAAATTAATTAATTAAAATCAAGGTAAATGTAATAACCAATTAACTTACAATTTCACATTAGACAGAAAAGAAGTATATATATATATATATATATATATATATATATATGCATATGCACATAACGTTATCAACAGTACATAAGGCCCGAACAAATCCGGGATGAACTGCTAGTGTATATATATATATATATATATATATATATATATATATATATATATATATATATATAATGTTAGCTTGCTTGTTTTTATCTTTATATGCATACATATATATATATATATATATACATATATATATATATATATATATATATATATATATATATACTAGCAGTTGAGGCCGGCTTTGTTCGGGCCCTATGTACTGTTGATAACGTTATGTGCATATGCATATATATATATATATATATATATATATATATATATATATATATATATATTTCTTCATGTTTTATATATATATATATATGATTAGTTTTGTTTTTTTTTAAAAAAGAATTCCAGCAGAGTGCTCAATTAAAAGAAAAATCCAAATTGTAAGAGCGTATTTATATTTTGTGTACAGAAAGTTGTTAGATGAGACAGATCATTGGTACCGTCGTTTTCAAGCCCGATAATAAGGACCGTTTAAGGTATCCTTATCAAGCTCTCTTCAGTCAATATTCGAATATTGGATGAAGAGAGCTTTATAAGGATACCTTAAACGGACCTTATTATCGGGCTTGAAACCGACGGCACCAATGATCTGTCTCAACTAACAACTTTCTGTACACAATATATATATATATATATATACATATATATATATATATATATATATATATATATATATATATATATATATATATATATATATATATATAGTACAGATAGAGTATTGTGCGTATTTTACATTTAAGCAAATATTGTTTAAAATAACATAATGACTTATATATGTGTACATGTAAAAATATTTTACAATTTTTTCCATGAGTGTTAAACAGTAATATGTGCTTTATGTTTCACAAATGTATATATATATATATATATAGAGAGAGAGAGAGAGAGGGAGAGAGGGAGAGAGAGAGAGAGAGAGAAAGAAAGAAAGAACGAGAGAGATAAAGAGAGAGAGAGGTGGAGTCGAACTCGAAAACTAACGGTAATTAGTAGGGCTATGACAACAGCATAATATCTTTCATTGTTTTGACTCTCGAGCATATATCCGACACAATTTGACACAATTAATCAACTGAGAACCACAACACCCTATATAAAACATATAAGATATCAATGGATATATACCTGAGAATCAAAACAAGGGAAAGAATATGATATTCTCATAGCCCTAGTGATTAGGCATCCTTGTTAACCGTTACGCCAAAGAGGACAGAGAATTCACGGAGTTGGTAATTAGGTTCTAAATCATAGGCTCCGTGCAAAAAATGAAAGTGGCTTTTATACCTTGCTGACAGCCAGTTAAGCTTTCCGCTTTCTGTCATGGTATTTATTTGCTTCTCCACGAGGTCTTTTATAATGTGGGGCAAACCAGCTCCCTCCAAAAAGGGGATCTCTGGCAATGTTCAAATGAATAGCAATTGTCTGATATGAAGGGTTTCCTCCCACATTGACCAAAGCTGATTGCCTTTGAAGACGTCTCTCCCAGGAAGGCCAGGAGGCGGTAGTGGTTATTTATTTGCTTCCCAACGAGATCGTTTTTTTAATGTGGAAAAAGGGCAGGGGGGAATCAGCTCCCCCGAGGGGGCACTCTCGCAAGGTCAAAATTTTCTGGTATAAAGGGTTTCCCCCACATTGACCAAACACTGATTGCATCAAGAGCAATGGTCTGATACGTGGGGTCTCTCCCACAGATTACATTCATTGCAACATCTGCCGAACAGATACAACACTTTGATCTTTAACTCCCGGGCCAATCAGTTTCGCTTTCTTTATACGAATAAAGACAACCGAAGACTGGAAATCAGGGATTTTTTTTTGTTAAATCTCGATTAAATAAAAGATAGAGACAACGTCTGTTGCAAATCGGATATATTACAAACTAGGAAGTATAAGGAAAGTACTCCATAAATGTAACTTTGCCGAGGAAAAAAGCCTTTCGCGGACATACACAGATGCTCGCGCCAATGTTTGCCTTTTATATAATAGATTTTAAAAAATGTATATCATACTTATTATTTTTATTATTTTTAATATACTTTTTTAATTTTTATTATTCTTATTATTTTTATTATTCTATTATCCTTATTTTTCTTATATTTATCATTGTTATTATTGTTATTAGTTTTATTATTCTTATTATTTTTAATATTCTTGTTATTTTTATTTTATCATTTATGCCAGTACCAGCAAAATTCATTGATTCACTATAATAATTAATTTCCTCTGATGTACAATATTGTCGTCTTCAAGTGCAACGTAAACTAGTTCTTTTTAGATCGTCCTCGTAAATAATCTCATCATGGGGTATCTCCACTCCAAACGATTACTACGCTACCGTACAATGACTACCGTATACTTATTAACCTTTATGCTCGAGGCGCTGGGCCTTATTATGTGTGGCCCTTTTATAAAATGTTTATAAATTTTAATGTAGTCTTTAATTGTGTTCCTTCATTCCTATATATATATATATATATATATATATATATATATATATATATATATATATATATATATATATATACTAGCATGGGGCCCGGCGTTGCCCGGGTGTTTGGATGTGTATGTTGAGCAAAAAAAAAACGTGGTAGTAGGAAGGCAGGCTCGAACACGTACCGCAAAGGAAGAGAAGAACGGGGTAAAACCTAACGTTTATGTTGCTATGACCACCGGAAGCGACATTATTTTTTTAAATTAAGGCTAAACAATCTAAAGGAGAGGATAACTTTAAAAAATATCGGCGGAAAAGTGCCCTCCTCTATAGAAAAGTGCATAGTTGAAGGGGAAGATACTAATGTTTTTAGCCAATTTTTCGATATTTGTCGTATGAAAGATCGAATTTTAAAACAATACTGATCTTGGTAAAATCCAACGCCTCTATTGAAATTTTAAGGCAGACATGCAAACAGACATGCATACATTTATATATTGGAAACTAAAAATTTTCGACCCAAACTGATGAAAAGGCTTGCCCTATCTCTGAATACCCTTTATGTAAAATTTCAAATATTTAGACCAGAAATTATCTGAGTAATTTGCAAGAGACCGCAGAGGTCAATTTTTTACAACTTTGACCCCTATTATGACCCCTTAAAATTTATTGTTTTGGGCTCAAATCAAGTTATTAATTTAGATCCATGTCTAAGGAACCTATATCTAAAATTTCAAGTGCGTAGACCCAAAATTGTCGGAGGAGTTTGGTAGAGTTCTCAAAGGTAAAATCGTTGAAGTTTGACCCCTTAATCGCCAAATCTCTGGCCCAAAACCAATCACATCGATTTCCCCAAATCTCAGTAACCGGTATATTAAATTTCACGTCTGTAGACTAAAAATTGACAGAGTTATTGCGTAGGGAAATGTACACAAGCACACAGACACACACACAGACACACAGACACTTTCACTTATATATATATATATATATATATATATATATATATATATATATATATATATATATATTAATCAAAATAGTGAAAACGTGTTTCCCTTATTCTATGTAGCTAAAATGATTTAAAAACTTTAGAAAACATTTAATTTAATTTTCTATGTTTATTATCTTTACCAAATTAGGTGCAAAACCTTTTCTAATATTTGCTAACATTTTTCCTCTGAGGAGATGTATAAGCATCGAAAACTCATGGGTTAAGGAAATATAGTTTACTATACTGTATTCTTTGTCTTGCATACAATAAAATTTCTATATTTGAAATTTTATTTTTTCAGATCACAAATTTTAAATTCCTAAATTACGATATATATATATATATATATATATATATATATATATATATATATATATATATATATATATATATATTTAAAAGAGTGTAGCCATCAACAATTGTGGGTTTTTTAAAAGGTTTTCATCCTATTTTTATTTTAAAATATTTTTATAACGCGTTTCGAGCTTAGGGTGTGGTCTCTTCAGATGTTTTCGTAAAAAGTTTTTCTTTAAAATGGGAGTCTGTAGAGCTATTTTTACCTCCTCTGATACTAAATGTGTCTTTCAGAGTGATGTGTGGCCTCAGACATTCTGACTCCAACTGTAAGTGTTCAAAGTGTCCGGTCAAAGTTAGATTCAAAGAAGGGTTTTTGGTCCATTCGGTGAAGGTTTTTATGTTTTTTTAGGGTTCTTTTTAAAGACTTTCTTTACCCATGTATAGCACACGCTCACACACAATCACACACGCATACATATACATTCATGTACATGTACACATGCATACGCACACGCACGCAGGCAGACACACATACACACACGCACATATATAGAAATATATGTAGGAGCATACATATATACATACCCACCTACACACTCACACACGTACTCACACACATCCACCACTAACACGTCAATTATTTTTATTTTTTTATTTATATATATATATATATACTTCCCCCCAACCAAAACACGCATGTATATATGCGCTTAATCATTCAGACATAAGTACACGCACCCACACACACACAAGTAAGATGGAGAATAGGTAGGAGAAGATATATATATATATATATATATACACACATATACACACATATACACGCACATACACACATATATATACACACATACATGTATGTGCATATACACTCACAAACATCCACATGGCTACACTCTTTTAAATATACATTTTTTTTCTCTCGTTGGAACTACACAACCATCACTTTTAATATATATATATATATATATATATATATATATATATATATAGGGAGGGAGAGCAGGATAGATAGATAGATAGATAGATAGATAGATAGATAGATAGATAGATAGAATGCTCCCTATCTTGGGTTGAGCATATTGGGATGTCATTAGCGTATTAAGCGATGTTCTTTGTTACAACAAATGAAGCTTAAGCGTTTAGGCAACGTTTGAACATTGTTAATTCACATTCGAACAGCATAAAGGTTAGAAGTTCCGACTGTAGTCTAAGCGGACGAGTTTCAAACCTGGCTTGAGTTAGTTCCCTGTCTAGCCGCACTGGCGTGCTGTGATATAGTGAAACAGTTATTTTTTTTTCGAGTTTTCTTACGATCTGTGCATGCATGCTCTGCATTATACCTTACACTTTGCCGCCACAGAGTACCGTACTTTGGACTAATTGTACCAACTAGCGAAAATAATCTTTTGGCACCTATTATTATAAAGATCACTTTTTTTAGTTAGCGCAATTGCTTCCAGATTTGGCGCAATTACCCCAAAGTACGGTATTTCTTGTTCCCCATGCCTATTTTGTTGGAGAGTAAAGCTAAGACGTCAATGTTTATTCTCTTTCTTTAGTCCCCCTAAACCGCAATAGCACACTTTTTTCTCTTTGTTTATTAGTATTTCTCTTTTCACACTGGAACCAGCCAGTCTGACACAACTCTGTCGATCCTAAAGCATCCTCCTCTGAAGTTAAGATTGGACAACCCTAACACAAGTGTAATTTTAAATTTAAGAGTAAATGATCAAAACAAATAAATAATTTGGTAAGTTTTATAACATCAAAAAAAAAAGGAGGTAGCGAAGAGATGACGTTCCTTTAAGCAGATAAGTAAAGATTAGAGTATTTTCATGGTTTTAATTAAATATATGATGTTTTTCGAGGTCAAATGTTCAGGTTTTCTGATGCACTCAGTAATCTCATTGAATAATAAAAAAATATATATATATACGCGAGCAGGAAAGACGAAAGAAGTGAACAAAACTGTTACATATATATATATATATATATATATATATATATATATATATATATATATATATATATATATATATATATATATATATATACATATATATATACATATATATATACATATACATATATACATATATACATATATATATATATACATATACATATATATATATACATATATACATATATATATATATACATATACATATATATATACATATACATATATATATATACATATACATATACATATATATATATATACATATATACATATACATATATATATATATACATATATACATATACATATATATATATATACATATATACATATACATATATATATATACATATATACATATACATATATATATATATATATATATATATATATATATATATATATATATAGATATAGATAGGGCGAGAACACCTTAAACACTTTTAGAAAAGCAGAAAAGGAAGCTGGTAAATTGTTGAAATTTACAATTTCTTGTAAAAACAAATATAATATTAATCTACGTGTTATGCTGTACATATACTTTTATCATGACGTCCAATGAATGTTATCCCATTGCACAACAAGAAGGTTTTGTTTTACGGCATATCAACCCTTTTCGGATTATTTAATGCTGAATCCAAACATTAAAGAAAATTTTTTTAATAGAATATATTTGTTGTTTTCACGTCGGTTTCTATTTAACCCATAGTTGGAACCCTGACAGGTACTACCACTCCGGGTCAGAGTGGAACTGGGAGCAATGGTAATTAAAGGGTGGCTCCACACTCCCCAAAGCCCGCAAGCTGGGGCCTCACCACTGGATATAGTTTAAGGTCATATCCAGGACCCCAATTGAGGGACTTTTACCCTCTGCAGGGAGGCAGTCGGTATATTCTAATGCCCCACCGACAGGGCCCAACAAGAAGGGAAAAAAAAGAAAGAATACCATGATAAACAATTTTTTTAATAAATGGAAAGCTAAAGAGGGAAAGAAAGGTATAGTCAGTTTTATGTTCACTAATAACAGTGTCTGCCAAATTAGTCCCTCCGGCGGTTCTCAAAGAACTCCATTAACAATATTGTAAGGGATAGTAGGGGTAAGAATATAGGTGTAGTCAGGGCTTACTGCGTGTCAAAGAACTTAAATAAAACACGTTTACACTTAATCTTTTTAAAAGAGGATGTATGTAAATTTTTTTATTTTTTTTTATTCAATTTTCACCCCAAACAAGGCACAGTGCCACTTTTAAGCAGGGGGCTACTATTAGGGAATTAATTAGCGGGGTCATTATGAAGGGAGAAGAGTAGAAAGATGTTTGTTAACATTACACTTGAACTTCTGCATATCATTGCAGTTGGGAAAGCAGAATCCCGGAAGGGAGTTCCAAAGACCCGCAGTTCTGGGGAAGAAACTATTGGAGTAAAAGGCTTTCTTGCACCTAGGGATCTCCACTGTAAAGGGATGAGACTTAGTAGCTTGTCGGGTTTGTCGGGGGTAGTTACGTCGGGGAGGTACAAGTGTTTGCAGTTCGTCAGAGCATTCACCATTAAAGTATTTGTAGAACAGGCAGAGGGATGCAACATCTCGTCGATGGGACAGAGGTTGAAGCCCAGATGACAGTTCAGGACCTATCAGGTTTGCGACTCTTTTTTGAACCCTGTCCAGGAGCGAGAGACAAGCAGCAGATGCACCAGCCCAGATGTGACAACAGTACTCCATACATGGGCGAATGGTTGCCTTATAGAGGTATAGGATACTGGCAGGCGTAAGTAGTTTTCTAGCACGGTAGAGGGAGCCAACCTTCCTTGCAGCAGCCTTGGCAATGCTCTCAATGTATCTATTCCAGTTCATGTTCCCTGTAAACGTTAGGCCGAGGAGTTTAAAAGAAGTACTTTCAGGCAATGTGTTCTTGGCCATTGCTATTGGTGGTAGAGAAGGTTTCTTGTAGTTATTGAAGGAAACAAGCTTAGTCTTAGCAGCATTGAATGAGACCAACCATTTTTGTCCCCATTCCACTACGGATTGGAGGTCATCCTCTAGTGTTTCTGCCATTTTCTTGGATATGTGTTCATTTGTTTTCCCCTCATATCTGTTATAGAGAGTGGTGTCATCGGCAAATATACCCATCTCCGAAACAATATTATCAGGGAGGTCGTTTATGAATATCAGGAACAATAGAGGTCCAAGGATAGACCCCTGATGCACTCCCGCATTTATGTCATATTGTTTGGATGTACGTCCGTCGAGGACAACTTTGATTTTTCTATTACTTAAGAAGGATTTAATTACGTTATGAATTCTTCCAGTGATTCCATATGATCTAATTTTCCTTAGAAGACCATCGTGCCATACCCTGTCAAAAGCCTTAGATATATCAAGGGCCACCGCTCTACCCTCCCCTGTTTTATCCAATGAACGGTATATACGTTCAGAAACTACAGTTAAGATATCTGCTGTTGAACGGGCTTGCCTGAATCCATATTGCTTGTCAGTCAAGAGTTTAGCAGCTGTTAGGTGCTGGACTAGGGCTTTATTAACTAAGGACTCAAATATTTTGGCGAAAAGCGGGAGGAGGCTAATGGGGCGATAATTTAGTGGGTCAGTTCTTTCACCAGAATTCTTGAAGACTGGTACCACAGAGGCGGTTTTCCAGCAGTCGGGAAAACAAGATTCGTTAAGGCATTTATTGTAAAGTTTGGACAGAACTGGAGCAACCTCGGCAGAGCATTTTTTTAATAGCACAGCCGGGATGAGATCTGGTCCACATGCTTTAGAGGTGTCTAGGTTTTTTATAATAGCATGTACCTGAGAAGGGGTGATTTTCAAGTCGTCAAGTGTGGCGTCTGTTCGCAGAGGAAAATCAGGGAGTGAGTGGTGTACCGAGTTCAGTGTGGAGTTTGAGGCAAACCGACTGGCAAGCAGATTAGCCTTGTCAGTTGCCGTGCAAGCAACCTCATGATTGTTTGTTAGTGGGGGAATAATTGACTGTCCATTATTAACTACGCTGTTGTAGATTTTCCAAAAATCCCGGGTTCCTAATTTCTGTGCTTCGATGCGCTTTCTGGTGGTTTCAGAGTAATCTGACTTAGCTGTGTCTATCACTCTCTTACAATTATTTCTAGCTTCTATAAACTTCTGTTTATTTGAGCTGGACTTATGTCGGTTGAATCTGCGGAACGCATGCTGCCTTTGACAAATGGCAGCTGCACAAGCAGAAGTAAACCATTGGGGGAGTGGGGCTTGCTATAGTATTTCCGTGCGGGAACATGTGCTTCAATAGCAGTTTTGAACCATTCAGTTGTCTCATTTGCACACTGTTCCGCTGGAAGAGTAAAGATATTTTGCCATGGGGCATCTCTGATGAGCTCCCTGATGGCTTCCCAATCAGCCTTTTTGTAATACCTCGTTGTTTTGAGTAGTGGGTCTTCAGTTTTAGGGCGAGAATTTAGGCTGATTTCTACCATTATCACAGCGTGATCAGCATTCCCGAGTGGGCTATGGGCATTTGTTGTACAGTCATTGGGAACTGTTGTCAGAAAGAGATCTAGAAGTGAGGCATGTTGATCGTGCTGGTCTGGGAAACGTGTCGGAAATGTAACCATCTGAGATACTCCCTTGCGCCATTAACTTAAATGTTCTCATTCGAGAAAATGTCAATCCTCTTGGTTCTGTAATCCAAGAAAATAATCCAAATCTTCTTTGGTGTAATGTATTTCTATAGAAGATGTTTTGGTTCTTTTTGACGTGAATTCTAACGCCTCACTGGAGTTAGTATTCTTTTTTACAAGACCAATTCTAGGCCTTAAAATTGTTCTTCTTCCTCGGTGAAGAGGTCGTTATAATTTCGTTTACAACTCTGATTTTTTAAACAGTCTTTTCTGACTAATTCTGTCTCGTCTTCCTTGACGAATCTCGAATGAAGAAAAAGAAACTAAACCACCAGTTGCTCTCGTTTAAATTTGCGATTTTTACGTCTTTTCTCTTGGCGCGGGATAGCGAGCCGACTTCTTTCTCGTGTTCAACACTTTCAACAGAATAGTGTACACGTCTCATTTTATCAATCAAAAGGCACGCATTCAACACAATATATAACAAGCAGTAGCAGCACAAGATACTCCAAGAGGGGGGCAAAGAAGGGGAGGGAGAGAGAAGGAAAGACAGAAGGTGGAAAATAAAATTTCTACAAACGGTTACTGGCCTTAGTATGTAAGAAGGGCGAGTCAAAAATCTATAGCAACGAAGAAGAAATGTAATAAGGAAGGCAAGTAAGGTTTATGTGAGACGGTTTGAGTAGGATGCCTCATATATTACTCACTATTAGGAGGAGGTTATCAACAGTTAAGACGTTGTCCATATTTAAATGTTCTTTCGTGCCTCCATTGGGATATAATTTCTGATTTATAGTTGAAGATGTTTAATTTTTTACCGCTGGAACAATTGTTGCATTGTAAAGAAGGCAGTAGCTTGAAAACTGGGCTGAACGATTTAGATTTACTTAACATTTTTTATTAGATTTTTTTCTATTAGTTCTCTTACTTGATAAGTTAGGGTAGTTTTCGCCTTAGGGGACTTGCTAGAGACGAGTATAAGTGGTTTGAGATTCGGGATTTTGTCAGAAAAAGGATAGTCCTATGTATGTATGTATATATATATATATTTTGGTGGTAGCTTGTATTATGGTCAGCGATCTAATATCGGTGGGGTGTAGTTGAGTTCTTATGTTTAGGGGATTGTGTATGGGGGCACTCCGAGGTTGCTAAATAATTTGTATAGTAAGTGTGTCATTTTTTGTTTGGTTTTTAGTATCAATCTGGTTATTGAGGTGTGATGGGTCATGCGGTTGTCTGTGATGTGTCGGTGATTGTGCATGAATAGATAACATCCAGGTGTACAGAGTCATTATGTTTATTTTGATTATTATTAATATTGGGTGTTATTGTATTTTGTTGTCCATATTTGTATCTGGTCATACTATGGGTGATTATGTTGGGGTATTCAGAGTTATCTTCGAAGATGCCCTAGTTAGCAGATGGGTTGAATATTCTGTTCGATACTGATATTGGGAGTTCTTTAATGACAGATCTAGGGTGGTTGGAGAACTTGTGGACATAGTGCAGTGTTATATTTAGCTTATGTTAAGGGCAATAGGATCCTTCGTTTAAGTTCAGAGATACATCTAGGAATGGGTTATTTTTCTTATTTTCTATTGTTAAATTAGAGTCAAAGCTATTAAATTATTCATTTAATTCAATAATGGTCATATAATATGGGCTAGCTCTTGATCTAGTTAGATCGTTGCCATCTATATAGGCCATCTTGTAAGTTACTATTCTTAAATCTACATCTCAATTCATTTAATAGAAATAATCAAGCGAAATCAGTTACCTAGGCAGAATCCGAACCCTTCACTATATCAAAGTAATCATTTGCCTCCTCAATTTGAAGTTATTTTTTTTAGTTGACGTGAACACTACAATATTTCAATTTAAAGTACAAATATGAACAGGTAAAATTATAGAGCAGTACAAGGCGAATCAAATGAGGTATAGTTTGTTTAAATAGATACATGAAATTTAGCTTAAATTTGCAGTTTTTTTAAAAAAAATTACAAGTGCGGACTTTCTTTTTGCCGGCATTGTATATGTTGAAAATTATTTATAAATTGGCAATTAAAATTTTTTATTGACATCGCTTATTTACAACTTGAAATGTTTTGTACCATAATCCTCGCTCCGATCAATTAAATTCAAGATGGCGCCGTAGAATGTTTCCCTCGTGCGATCGAATACGTTTATAGAGGATACATTTCCTAAGATAGCATTATTTTAGTAAAGGCCGTTAATTTTATATATTTATGTTCTCCTTCCTTTTGTCTCCTTCTTTTCATCCATATAATGCGTGATTATTTTTAATATTCGTTTGTCGTTGGATGTTATTGGATAGCAACATCGGTTATATTTACTACAAAACACGTTTAAGAAATTTTTTGAAAGAATAAAAATTAGCCTGTTTTTAAGAAAAACGTTGTAATAGACATAGTGAGGACCTACCTCAGAAACGGGCGAGAATCTGTCTCGGCAGCAGGCTGAAAGAATGGAAAAGAAAAAACGGACGCCCAAGATGGCGGCTGTTGTCTTTTAAAGCCTCCGGTCACGCATAGATCTCGCGCAATCTCGTGTGGTATATGCAAATTGGGTGTACCCGAAACAATATAAAAGGCGAGTCGCTGGGAGGAGTGGTAGAAGCGTTTAGGAAATGCGAATAGAGGATGTCGACGTGTATCTCGTGTTGTGAACAACAAACTCTACTCGACTCAACTTGTGATTAGCGAACCTATGCTTGACGTTTTAGCCAAAAAGTTTTGTTGCTTTGCGTTAGACAAAGACTTCTGATACAAACGTAAATAATAAAAATAAAGATCACGATTGTAGACATTTTTTTTGTTACCGGAATGAAACTCAACAGTATATATATATATATATATATATATATATATATATATATATATATATATATATATAGGTCCTGGATATGACCTTAAACTATATCCGATGGTGAGGCCCCAGCTTGCGGGCTTGGTGAGTGTGGAGCTACCCCTTAATTGCCATTGCTCCCAGGTCCACTCTGACCTGAAGTAGTAGTACCTATTAGGGTCCCAACTATGGATTAAATAGAAACCGACTTGAAAAAAAGAAATATATACTATCAAAAACTTTTCTTCAAAATCACTGGATTCGACATTAAATAACCTGAAAAGGGTTGATATGCTGTAAAACAAAAACCGCGCGCGCGTGTGTGTGTGTGTGTGTGTGTGCGCGCGCGCGCAAAGAGAGAGAACATTAAATTATAAAAAATTATATATAATTTTAAGGTACATTTCAACAAATGTTTCTTTTATATAAATCGTCACAATTAATCAAGCTCAATAAAAACAAATTCATACTTGCGGAGCATATATATGGACAGGAAACGTACCAAACTAAAGATGATTTTACTTTTATTAGTATTATGTTTTATTTGTAGTATAATACACTTGATACATATCATTCTAATAATAAAATAACTTCAGTGTGATGTAAATTCATCTTTGTTTTGGAATGTTTACTTCCGATAACACACACACACACACACACACACACGCACACACACAGAGATTTAAATATAAATAAAAAAGAAGAAATAAAAGGAAACAGAAGATTAACAAAATACTTAGGATGGAGTTTGACTCCGAAATATATTTAAATTATAAATTTCAAACAAGTAAACATATTTATGTCCGTAATATTGCGATTTATATTGTGATTTTGTTTTCAAACATACCTGATGTATTTTAATTTATTCAAATTAAATCAACGCTCCTATAATGGAACTCACACTCCTGGCGTTAAAGTCGTGTAACCACCGCACTGTTCCGGCATTTCAAAATACAATTGCTGAGAGACCACGCGCGGATCTTTACTAACTGTTTTTTCTCTTTCTCCAACATAACATGGCAAAAAAAAAAGAAGACAAACAAAGGGGGAAAAGATGTTCAAAATACTAAGGATAGAGTTTGAGTTCGAAATATATTAAAATTATAAATTTCAAACAAGTAAAAATTGTTGTTTATTTCCATAATATTGCGCTGTGATTTGGCTTTCAAGCATACCTGATACGTATTTCATTATATATATATATATATATATATATATATATATATATATATATATATACATACGACCAGTACGCAAGTCTCTTAGACCCGTTTCTCACAACTTGCCGTCTTCACTAGGATTTTCCGGTCACTCTGTTGTATCAGTTAAAATAAAAACGAAATGTAATAAATCCATCGTACGGTATATTGATACTCTATGGCTGACTGGAATAGCTTTCGTACATGTATATCACGGCTACCTCTGCGTTCCATGTTTAAAAAGGATGTGTTCTCTATATTATCAGACCTGACGGAATGGTTAATTGTAAGTGAAGACCGTTTCATACTTTCGAAAAGGTTCCAGCTAAAACCTAACAGCCAGCCATGGTTCTCTCCGGAATGTGCTACTGCCATTGCGCACAGAAATCACCTTTTCCATTGATTCCAACATAATAACTGTCTTGAGACTAAAGCTCCTTTCAGGACTGCCAGCAGCCATTGTAAAAGAGTAATAAAGAATGCGAGAGAGTTGTATGCTCAGTCCATCAAGTCCAAAGCAGCTGAGCAGCGGCTTGGTTCCCACCAGTTTTGGCAAATAGCAAACAGGATCCTGAACAAAAACATGTGCTCTCTCCCAACTATTATCAATGATCCTGAAGACACCTCGTCAGCACTAGACAAACTTTGCCAAGAACTTTGCAGCTAATTCTACCCTTAGCAAGCAAGGCCTCAAACACCTGTATTTCCTCGTGTATCAGAAAACACGCTATGTGACATAAAAATATATGTGCGTGACGTTGTCAAGCTAATCAAAACCCTTAATTCCAGTAAACTTGCCCTGACGGCATTCCTATTATAGTGCTCAAAAAGCTTTAACCAGAACTAGCTCCCACACTTACAAAACTGTTTAAACGTTGTCTTAAAGAGAATTGCTTCCCAACACCCTCGAAAATCTCATCGGTATGCCCTGTATTTAAGAATTCAGGTGATTGCTGATCAACCTCTCAGTACAGAACAATAATCTCCTGGGCGTCATGAGTAAGCTGCTCTAGTCTGTGTTAAATACAGAAGTAATCAACTATAACAGAAAAAAATAACCTTAGTGACGCACAACATGGTTTCTGTTCTGCTAGATCTATAGCAGATGTGCATACGGTTATATCTCAAAGGATTAGCGAATCTCCCGACGGAGGCATTAACTGAAATGAATGACTCTCATATTTAGGAGGCTCTATGTTTTTCCAAGCTTCTGGGCCAAACCTTTGCTCCCGATCTGAAATAAAACACGGACATCAACTCCGTTTCAAAGGTCGCTCGAAAAATGGTAGGATCCTTCTATCAATTCAGTAGACATCTTACTGCTGATACAATTATCTATCTATATAAGAGCTAGGTATGTCCAAGGATGGAGTACTGTTGCCACACCTGAGCAGGGGCTGCTAGAAAGGCCTTATACTGCCTTGACAAAGTTTACAATAGACTTCGTAGCCCAGTAGAGAGTGCCATTTTCTTTTCCATGCAATCTCTTTTTCACAGAAAAGATGTTGCGAGCTTGTCTCTGCTTTATCATTATTTTCATGGCAAGTGCTCGTCTGAGCTCCAATCTACTCTCTCGTCACACTTCCATGAGAAACACTAATCTAGCTGAAAACACTATCATTAATTTCCCCCTCTTTTTATCTGTGCTTAAATCAAAACGTAGATTCCATGAAAAAAGCTTCTTTCGTAGAACTGCACACCTGTGGAACTCTCATTCGTTTGCCTGCTTTCCAGCTGACTACAATTTAGTCGTCTTCAAGTCCAACGTAAACAAGTTCTTGATGAGCCGTTGCCGTTAAGTAATCCAATTTACCAAATTTCCACTACTAACGTTTACTACGATATTGCCCCATTGACTACTGTACACTCTTTAACCCTTATCCTCTATAGGCTTCTGGGCCTAGATAAGTGGTGACTCCTATGTAATATATATATATATATATATATATATAAATAAAAGGTGAAATATTATTGAAGAAACATATCTACACACATAGATATATATACATATATATGTGTCTATGTGTAGATATGTTTCTTCAATAATATATCACCTTTTATTTATACTAATATTTTAATTTATGATGCTTGATATAATTACAGAGCATATAACAAATAAATGGCTAAAGAATATATTCTGAATTTTAAGATGTTGACCATCTTACCGTTTATTCCTGTAAGTTCTGATTCGTAGTGCAAAACCATTGATTTAATTATTACATCAATCAATGAATTTCTTTTGCCCTTAACTCATCAGAAGAAAAAGTACTTATCAATTTTAAGAGAAAATAAGAGCATATGGGCATGATTACAAAATCCAAAAATTGTGAGAGAAGTTGCAATTATCGTTTTTTTACCTTTTATTAGGTCATCCATTTGAAGAATGTAGAAGATTGCGTAATAAAAGGAATAAAAGGAAATTGCAACTTCTCTCCCAATTTTCGAATTTTGTAACCATGCCCATATACATTTCATTTTTTATGAATTGATAAGTGTTTTTCCTTCTGATGGGTTAAGGGCAGAATAAATTCATTGATTGATATAATAATTAAATGAATGATGTTGCGCTACGAAACAAGTGCTGTCAAGAATTGTATATGTGCACGTGCATAAAGGAATAAATGGTAAGATGATCAACATCTTGAAATTTGGGATATAGACTTTTGTCATGTATTTGTTTGTATATATATATATAATTATATTTATACAAACATTAATGGCTACATATGTGCATACCTGTTTCTGTAATCACCCACGTTGGGGGATTACGTCTTCAGGCCAAGAATTACCGCCGAAAGTCTTTAATGTTTGTATAAATAAAATAAATATACCTGCTCTGTTCACTCATTGAGCACTATTTTGGTAGATACATGTTGTTTCATTGGATGTACTTCTAGGAAACTAAACTCTACTGGATATATATATATATATATATATATATATATATATATATATATATATATAGTGTTTATTCATATTTAAATAAACCTTCTCATATTGGTATGCAATCTTGCAATAATTTTGGCCAATTATTTATGAATAAATAAAGACCTCGTCAGACAATGTTGCTTTTAAGAAAGTTAACTTTGCGGACTTAACGCCAGTCTTTATCAGGGCCGCCAAACCGCATTTGTCTGACACCCAGCGAAAGTAGGAGAGCAACCCGACTTAAGGGATGCTGGTTAAATCTCAAAATGGCTGCACTAGGCTTTTATTAATAACGTATCTTTGGACACACTTCTGAAAACAAGGCCATTCTATCATCTATAAGGATAGTGAAACCGCCACTGATTACCTATTTTTCATTATCTGATGGCTACATTTCTCAACATCTTAAAAAGTTTACATCGACCGAAACGTTGTAAAATCAAAATATAAGATGAAGACAGTAGTCCGAATAATCCAAATAATACGAAAAATATCTGTATTATCTATTATATCTAGCATGGGGACCCGACGTTGCTCGGTGTTGAATGATGATCGACGTTTTACACTCTTATTGTCATCGAAATCGGTGATATAACCCCTCTTTTTTTTAGTTAAATCGATGGATTGCCTACTCTAGTTGGAGACCTATCGCGGTGCATCGAGAAGAACCTTCAAATGACTCCCCGCAATGAGTTTCTCCACAATACATCGTGATCTACATTTCACTGAAGAGAACTTACTATTAATTTTATAAAAAAAACTGTTTATAAAATTTCATGAATTAATGTTTAAAACGCAAAAATTAAGAAGCATGGTTCAATTGTGTTCTAAATAGAAACATTTATTCGAATGCACCCCTGACATATCAAAATACCTACTTTTGATTTTATATGCATGGTCTTACTGTTTGAGCGGCGACAATGGCTTTCACTGACGTTTAAAATGAAAAAAAAATTATCATGGTGCAATTATGCTTTAAACAGAAACATTCATTTCGAACGTCATATCAAAGTACTGTGATGTTATATGTTGAGCCTTCTTGTTTGTGTGATAATAACACTTCTCATTGAACTCATCTGAGAACACTGCCAGGTACATAGAGCAGCTTCATGTAAAATTTCATAAAAATCGACCCAGCTGTTTTCGAGTGCATAGGGAACTCTAATATATACACACACATACAAAGTTCATTTCATATAATAATAGAGATAAAATATTAGTCATTAGTCTTGAGAGGTACTTAGCTTTATTAGAAATATCACTTCCTGGGGATTATGTTCTTATTTTCTACATCTGATCAGAATATTTTAGAGAGATTGGGCGAATTAATAATTTTCAGTTTTAATTTAAAAACATTTTGTTGTTGTTGTTGTTGTTGTTGTTTGTTTTTTGTTTTTTTTGTTTTTTAAAAACATAATAATTAGCCATTTTAAAAAAGCCACGAGCTTAATTCAATATTTCCAAGTGATTAGTTCTTAATAAAATAATCTACACGCCATTTTAATGGAATCTAACAGAGCACGCATGCCTGGAAAGATACTCCAAAAAATATAAGAGGCTACTATTTGGAATCTTATAAAAACGAGGAATGTTGGGAGTTAGGCAGCGATATGTTTATTCACGTTACATTTAAAAGGTCGAAGAAGCAGGAAACAATAAGGAATTTCCTAAGTTTGACAGTCTGAGAGAATAAATTGTTAAAAGAGAAGACTTTCCGGCATTGGGGAAGCTCAACAGTAAAATAAAAACACGAGAATTGATTGGCCAATAAAGAATTTCATGGATCAGGGCCGTCGTGTGTCTATAGAGACAATTAGTGCACAGTTTGATGTCGGTGTGGGAACTGTACACATAATTATTCCCCAAGAACTTTAGATGTAGAAGATTTGTGTGAAGTTGGTCCAAAGGTGCTCAAAGAAAATCAGAAAGAAAGACATTGTCATGACAGCAGGAAGATGATCGAGCCGATCGATTCAGATCCTGTAGTTTTTGAGACTCTGCTGATCTGCGATGAAAGCTGTATCTACTGCTTACAACCCAATGAAAGCATGCTGGCTCTCCCAGACTCAAGAAAGCCAAACAGAGCAAATCAATCCAGAAACTTATGATGATCCATTTTTTTTTTTTTTTTTGACAACACGGGCATAATCTACATGCAGTGTTCCCACTGAACAGACAGTTAACAAGGAATACTATGTTGAGGCTTTAACGAAGTTTAGAAAGAGATTCCATCGGAAGAGGCTAACACCGTTCAAATCGAGTCAGTAGAGTGTCCACCAGGACAATGCACCAGTACACAACTACATCTATGCCACAGACTATTTGACCAGGATGGACATCAAGACAGTTCCTCAGACTCCCTATATGCCCAGACCTTGCTCCCTGTGACTTTTTATTATTTCGTCAGCTCAATTAAAACCTCAAAGGCTGTCGCTATGAGAAAATTGAGGAGATGGAAGAGGCTGTGTCATGAGGGTCATTGATACGCTCATAAAAGATGACTTCCAGGGCACTTTCTAAAAGTTGTGTGAACGGTAAAACAAGTGCATTACAGAAGAAGAAGATTACTTTTAGGGGATTAGAATTTCATTTGTGTACTATCAATACGAAAAAATCTGGAAACTTATTTAAGGCACCTCGTAAAAGAAAGTAAACATACTGTAAGAATTGAAATTGATTTGACTTACCGGGAGTGGGTCAGAGGGAAAAAAGACACTGAATACATGTTATTTATTTGAAAACTATCAGCGACTCACGCTATATCTTAAACAGCACTTTCTTCAAAAAGAAACACTGGAGTTGATTCACCGGTAGGATTTGCCAGTGAATTCGTTTTTAGCTCGATTTGATTTTATTTCGCTGAAAATTTAGATGGATTTTAACGACCTTTTAAATGATATTAAATCAATCCACCTCAATAACGACACGGTACCTCTCTGAAATATAGTTTTGCAAATAAATAATCTGCATTTTAGTTATTATTTTTCGATTGAGCACATGTTTTTTTTTTCTTTTCAATATATCACGACGCCCTAGAACAATTTTATTTTACTGGATATATTCATTTGAAAGTAAACTACATTCCTCCTTTAATTAGAAGAATGGTGATTTTCTCCCTGACATATAAATGACTGCCGAGGAAATATATACAGACGGTATATAAACTAAGCAGACGCAAAGATCCAAATAATCACCGCATTTCACCAGGGTACTTAAAATAAGAGATTCGTTGCAGCGGGAAGCAATAGTCATCCGCCATTCTTTCTGCGCAGCACCAAACACTAAGTATATGTAACTTTAGGTCTCATAATCCCATCAAATGCTTTTTTTTTTTTTTTAATTTACATGAATCTTTGGAAGGCCAGCGATATTAAACTTAAAAGTTGTATGCTGTTCACGCGAAAAGAAAGTATTTTAAAAAAGAAACCGACGTATTAATATTAATTTTATCGATAATATTAGGCTAAAAAAAAAACTGGTGGTGCTGTCGTTATACACTGTTCCTATACACGAGCCGCCACTGGCTATGATATCTCTTTAACTAATGAATCGCTTACAGCGAATATGATTCAACATCTTTCGTTTGCCTGCGTTAAAATGGCAGATGAGAACAGAAGAAGCCTGATCTAATTCTCCTTTTTCCTAGAAGTACGATGGGCGAGAACTTGCACAGTAAACTGGTCTTTTTTTTTCCTGTTAACATTTGTCCGCGTCAGTCGAGAAACGAATAAATAATGAACAGAATCCGAGTCTTAAAGCAGACAAAAAGCAATGGCCGCAGACGACAATAAAAATGGAAAAAAATGGGGTGGGGGACGCGAAACGCTGATTGGATATCCTGTTTTTTTTTTGTTTTTGTTTTTTTTCCAGTCGGAAATTTTCAACGCCATTTATTCAAAGAAGATGGAAGGGCACTTCCTGGAACAGCTTTTCTACCTCTCCTTCCATTAGTCATCGATAGGACAGACACCAACGATAGCTAAAGAAGAATAGGAATAGAGAAGATAGTATGCAGCAGCAAAGAATCGCCCTGATATTAACCAATACAGAGATGTTTGGGTTGTGACGACTGCAAAGTTTGAAGTATTGCAGATGCCATTGTGTGACAGAAAACGACATTAGTAACTCGCTTAGAATGGGCAAGAAAATGAGACACTACATCTGAGAAACCCTCTAATGTGTCGTAAAGAAACTCATCAGTTTATCTTTATTTTTATTTATTTATTTTTATTTTTAAAGTTTTACAAAACATATTATTTTTAAGGTTCCTATTACTTGCCTCCCCACGAGGACAAAGTTAGACACAAGGCCGGGTTTTAATGTTGGGAAAATTCAGCTCCTCCAATAGAAGCACGTTGGATAGGAACAAAAATAAAAATTGTCTCAGTTATGAAGGATTTCTCCTCCACTGAAAGGGTAAAGTATAGCATCCGAACAGGTACTACACTGTGACGTTGGCCCTTCACTTTAAAGTTATTTTTATTTATTGTTTTTTTTAACTTAATTTTTCCATACAAGTAACTATAAACGAGGAGTTACTTTGGTTCCAAAGCTAACAAAGTATTAGTCATTTTAAAAATTACGTTTGCCCTGTTGATTAAAGGGCGGCAGTTATGTGCAATTCTAGGAGGTCCACCATCCCAGGTCATTGCCGCAGGGATTAAGTTTATTACTTAATTGCAAGGCGCACCTACCGAGAAACCCCGACGTGGCAATTTATAGGACAAATATTTCCTCTTTTAGGGGCTCTCTCTTGATGCTCCTCCACCTTCCCATCTTGTGTCACATCATCCTGCGACAGAAGAGAGTACATAATTTCTTTTTTCTTCTTTTTTTGCACTTTTGTTCGCCTCTAACAAGACCTACGAGTATTGCCATTGAAGCGTAAAGAGGTACTGCAACGTGAGCAATATTAATAAGAAAGTAGCTTGAGTGAAAAAGCAAGATGTTTGTTAACGCTACATTTAAATTTATGTATGCATGGTATGGGCGGGGAAACAGGAGGCATTAACGAATTCAAGAGCCAATCAATCCGAGGAAAGGAACTAATAGAAGTAAAAACATAATCCGTAATCTAGGGACATCTACAATGAAAGGGTGTAATTTTGCTGTAAATCGAACGAGAGGTATAAAAACGGTCCAATCGTTTGATTTTAATTACAGGAAGTTAAAATGCCAGCTGTCCAAGGAAAAGTCTATCAGAGTAGAAAGTGAAGGGGTATGATTTTTCTGCTAGTTCAGGTGTTAGGGTTAGGGTTCGAGGGGTATTTATTTATTTAATATAGTTGTTTTTATCATGTGATACATAATGATTAAATTAGGTAGGTTCATTCGTGCTATTGAACACACTCATGCAAACGCAAAACTTACAAAGGAGAAAGAAACATAATGAATTAGCAACATAATGAATTAGCAACATAATGAATTAGCAAGGTCTTATGCACAACATGAAAAACAAAACTGCAAAGTTTCAAAAATTGCCTAGTAAATATACCCAGAGAACAAAGTGCAAGAGAAATACACACAATGACACTTAAAGGGACGACTAGAATCTTAAAACGATCTCCCGGTTGAAATGTATGAGATAGAAGGTGAATTTATGACATTCAGTGCACTGATGAGTTGTGATACGGCAATACAGTATCGCATGTGGATGACTATAAAGCAATATACGCAATAACTGTTGCTTTTAAAACAGCATTTCATCCAACAAAACCTTCATCAGATGATGACTCTGGATTCATGCATGATTTTAAGACCGAAACATCATTAGCACTAGTCTAGAGCACCCCAGCAGTATCTCACAATACCATCAGACTGTGTTGAATTGTGTGTATATTATAAAAAAATTTTATACAATAACTGTTACTTGTACAGCAACATTGCTTCCAACAAAGCCTTCATCATATGATGAGTCTGGATTCAAGCATGGTTTCGGGGTTGAAGCATCATTCCAACTAGCTCAGAGCACCACAGCAATATCTTACGATACCACCAGACTTTGTTGAATTGTTGTCAATCTCTGAGATTGCAAGATCTATGCTGATGCAGATACAGCTTTTTCTGGTATTTTATTTGTGCATTTTTTTCTCGTCTGACGGTAAAATACCAGTATTATTAAAGAACGTGGAGGTTGAATTCACAATAAAACCTCAAAAACCGACCTTGATAGGAAATACAATGGTTTCCATCTATTTTTATACATTCTACTCGTAGACCTTCATCTCTTTTCAACTTAATCTGTCAAATTATTTCAACTTATGCTCAGTCAAAATTTTCCTAAAATGGAATCGGTAATTCAACGACAAAACTTTTTTTTAATTAACGGACCAAATGATATACGGACGCTGATCCGTTAACGTTATTTAAGTTGGAAATACCAGTCGGCGTTTTAAGTTGAATGCAACGCGCCAGTCCCTGCAGCCATCAAACAATAGCGAATAAATATGTAAAAAAAATTGAGTACTTCCCTCTTTAACGAAATGGATTGTTCTACAGGTGATATTTTGAACTTTATTGGCAGTCACACAACATATTTTCGTAACTTCCGCAACAATCTTCAACACTTCATTGTATCTCCAGATGAAGCTTATTCGGGAATGCTTGCATCCAGTGAGAATGTTTGACATTGGCAGTTTTCCCACATGCTTTGCATCGATCGGATGTAAGTAATCCCCAGACATGAAGGTTAACTGGTGTTGGTAAGATATCGTAGGCTTAGTTTTTTAGCTTCCATGTATTTGATGTCGCGCCATGTAATTTACCCGTGTTTTACACTCTTCCACTTCGTCCATGCACCTTGTTTACTTTGACCTACTTCTTCAATATATATATATATATATATATATATATATATATTCAGAATGAGAGATTATATAGATTATATTTCCACAGCCAAACAACGTTGCAGCTCACAAGAGCCATGGCAGTCAACAAACAGGAAGTACAAGACCCAAGTTTCGCCCTCATTTGGGTTCATCAGTTTTACATATCCGAACTCGGGATTCGAAACCCGAGCCTCTTGCATGCGAGACAAGCACTCTGCCAACTGAGCAAACGCCCCGCACACAAGAAAGTCTATTAACTAACACAGATCACGAAAACCGCGGCGAAATCCGAAGGAATGGACCTACTACGTTTCGACAAGAGACGCGGTCATCCAACCAGCTAATAACCTCAAGTCGATGTCTCACAAGCACATTATATATATATATATATATATATATATATATATATATATATATATATATATATATAAGACTAGATAGCAGCACAAACTAGTAATAAACACAATTGAATTTTATGTTATATCAGTTGTTTTTCTTATGACAAAAAATTTAAAGTGTTTACGTACAAATGTTTATTATTCCTCTTGAACGAAACAAATCCGTAAATGTCGAAGTTTTTGTTTTGAAAAAATAAATAAATAAAATAATGAAAAAAAAAATAATGATGAAAAAAAAATAATGATGAGTAAAATGAATGAAATTATAGGCTTTGGAATTTAGAAAAATTGTTATTTATTCACAGATCATAACTACGGCTATGACAACATTCTTTTCTATTGTTTTTACTCTTGAGTGTATATCCGACACAGTTAGACACAGTTAATCAACCGAGAACCACATCACTCTGCATAAAAACATATAAGATATCAATGGATATATACCTGAGAATCCAAACAAGGAAAACATATGCTGTTGTCATGGCCCTAGTAATAAATGACATCAATCTTAATTTTTTTATGTATGAAACTTAATTTTTTTTATTTTTATGTATGAAAATAGAAAATATACGTAAAAATCACATCTCCACCAGCTTATATATATAAGCAATTCATTTTTATAACATGACTAGATTAGCCAAATTAATTATGAATAGAAAACTAGATTATCTGTAACATGTTTTTGTTCTTACGATTAAGGGATGTGGTGTTTGATCAACACTGCTGGAGAGTCATGATTTAATATTCTGTTTCGTTTTTAAATCCCCGAAATAGTGTCTCATGGTAAACAACTGACGGTCCCTTAAATTAATATTAGGACTATATCGAATTCGAGAGAGCAAGTTTATGCATTGATTGCAGGCGATTAAATGACTTACTGGCTAAATAGTTTTCTAACGAATGATAGTAAATAGTTTTAAATTACATAAGTTTTTGTATATAGTTTTAAAGGTTAAAATACTTCCAAGCCTATATATTCGCTATATATATAAAGTAAGTTATGTGCTTACATATTTATGTGTATGTGTACAGCCCAATCTACTAAACCAATCAACGGATAATTATGACTTTGGTAGTATATATTTTAAGAGTATCCTAACTTAGGTAATTAATTGTTCGTAAATCTTAGCATTTAAACGGCGGTTAGGTGCAGTTTCTTTTCTTTTCCTTTTAAATTCCATATTTGTTATCAACAAGTCATTATTAATTTTGGGATATTTATTCTCAATAATCCAGAGAGTTATTATTTTAAAATAGGTTACATACAAAAGTTTTGAGAAAAGAATTGCTCAACATTAAATTCCGAGATATAGAAAAAAGGTCCGTGTGCATATGAGTGTAAATATCGGATATATACACTTAATAAAATCCTAAACTAATGAACGTATTATAATCAATAATGGAGCATAAATTCTAATCAACAGGGGGAATAACATGGAACATAGAATGGATTTTGTAAATTTACTATTTAAGCATCTTCCATAAGTATCATGAATGCTTTCGGATCTTTGCTGAATCATCCTCAGGTAAAGTTATGTTCTAGTAACACAAGAAAGACTATCAGAAATTTGAAAGAATAAAAAGCCAGAATAAAGTAGATGAATTCTAGTATTTTTAACAATGCTTGCTGAAAGGACAAAGGTGCTACTGAAATTTATATTATATATACATTTATAAATATAATTTTAGCGACCTAAATGATAGTTAGCCAGTATATATATATATATATATATATATATATATATATATATATGTCTGTGTGTGCATGTATATATATATATATATATATATATATATATATATATATATATGTAAATAAATGATCAAATTTCCATATTCCAAATTTCAAGATGTTGTTCATCTTACCGTGTATTTTTTTTCAACATGGGTGGTGCTAAATTCTTAAATATTACATATATATGGCAGTCCGTCGATTTCGACGATGAGGCGCAGGTGAGTTAGTGTCCGTGTCGAAGGTGCGATGTGAGTCCGATCGGAGCTCTGAAACCCCGGCGGCAGAGGTAACACTTGATGGCAGAACATCCAGGTAGTGGCGCCCGTAGTCGCGCTATCTTTTTGCTTCCCAAGCAGCAATGCTTTGATCTCTAATGGCATCGGCTGCGCCTGATACCACACTTCTCCAAACTATCCGATCTACAACTTTTCTTCTCTAGTCGTTGAGTTGGTTTGTGTTTTTCAAATGTCTCTTGAACACGTCTTTATAGCGCAGTTTCGATGAGCCTAGGGGTCGTGTACATTCTTTGAGCTCACCAAAGAAAACTGCTTTTGGTAGTCTGTTGTCTGACATGCGCGTGACATGTCCTGTCCATCTCAGTTGGTTTGTTACGATTATTTCTTCAGCATTTTAGCCTTTTCTAGTACTTCAAGATTCGATACATGGTCTTTCCAAGAGATACCCATTAGATAACGGAGGTGCCTTTGTTGTATCAGGTTTAATCTCTTGAAGTGGCGTCTGTAGAGAGTCCAGGTTTCTGAAGTGTACAGGAGTGATGGTTGGACAATAGCTCTGTACACTTTCATCTTGGTCTTTAATCTGATTCCTCTCTTATTCCACAGACGGTCTCTCAATTTTTCGAAAGCTGATGCAGCCGCTTGGATCCGTTTTGACAGCTTTTCATCAAGTTTTCCAGTGTTCGTAATGATACTACCCAGGTAGGTGAACTGTTCAACTTCAGCCAATGGGGTACCATTTGTGTCACGGGTGTCTTAAATCAAAACTTCAGTCTTCTTGATGTTGATTGTCAGTCCAAATTTCTTGGATGCCTCGGCAAATGCTATCACAAAATCTTGCATTGCTTGGAGGCTGTGAGTCACAACTGTTGAATCATCAGCAAAGAGTAGTTCCTTGATCACTAACTCATGTGTCCTGGTTTTCGCTCTCATTCGTCTGAGGTTGAAAAGGTCACCATCACTTCTGGTTCAGATGTAGAGATCACTCTTGTGAAGGTCTGTGGACAATCATAGCGTCTCAGTAACTTCCAAAGCACGTCTTTATCAACTGTGTCGAAGGCCTAGCTAAAGGTTACAAAGGTGACAATAAGTGGTTGACGTTGTTCAATGGACTTTTCCTGTAATTGTCGGAGGGCAAAGATCATATATATATATATATATATATATATATATATATATATATATATATATATATATATACGTAAATACTTATTTATTGTTCAAAATATTTTACATCCCCAAAGGAATATATATATATACAATAAAGCTGATCATACACACACACGCACACACACACACACACACACACACACACACATATATATATATATATATATATATATATATATATAATAGCTGTACCCTGCCACGCGTTGCTGTCGTTTAATTTCGTGTAATGGAAAATTCTAATAAAAAGAGAAAATGCATGTTTCGTATATTCTTAGTACAGCAATCCACTCCAAAAAGTTTTTTAAAAAAAGGCGAAAATAAAAAAAATATGGTACTCTTGCAGAATTGGATCCGGATCTTCGGGAGTTACCATCAATCATGGCTTGGGCTCGACCAACATTCAGTGGATTAAGCCGAAAGTTGCTAAACCATTGAAACGCTAAATAGTTTTCTTTTTTATTGTATTCAAAAATGTGAGTTTTTAATTAATATTTGGGTAAGGGGGGTTACTATACACAGATTCGAAAAAGTTGTCCAAAAACGAATAAATGAAAGCAAAGGTAAGGTAAATTACGTTTCTATCTAACTGGATATTTTTTTAGTGTTTTTATTTAATGTTAAATGTTTAATCGGCTCAAAAACGCAGTGTTTATTTATGTATTTGAAAAAGACGAATGGTCGCGGACTCTGTTGAATACGTAAAGTTTGGGAAAATCAGTTAAAAACTATACAAAACAATGTCAGACACCTACTGATTATATGTTATCGTGACATAGGCTGACATAATCGGTGGGTTTCTGATATTATTTTGTATAGTTTTTTAGTTTTAAATCATTTTCTCAAACTTAACATCATCAACAGTGTCCATCACCGTTTGTATTTTTCAAATACACTGATACCACGGTTCTTCGAGCCGACTAAACGCTATAGTAAATAAAACGAGTTTGTATTACTAAACACAGAAACGAAAAAGTTGTTGAAAAATAAATATAACAAATAAATGTTATCAAAGGCAAGATAAGTTACTTTTCTACCTAACTGGATAAGATTTTAGTGTTTTTATTTAGTGTAAAATGTTTAATCGGTTTGAAAAAATGTAGTGTTTACCTGTATATTTGAAAAATACAAATGGCGGCAGACTGTTGTACACATTAACTTTGGGAAAATGAGTTAAAACTAAAAAACTATAGAAAATAATCTCAGGAACTCACTCAATATATGTTACTGTGACATAGGCAGACATGTATTCGGTGGTTTTTAACAGTATTTTGTATAGTTTTTTTTTAGTTTTAACTCATTTTCCAAACCTAATGTGTTAACACAGTCTGCCGTCATTTGTAATTTTCAAATATAACAGTAAACGCTGTGTTTTTGAGCCGCATAAAAATTTCGCATTAAAAAAACAAAAAAATGATCCATTTCGGTAATAAAGTAACATATCTTGCCTTTGATAATATTTGTTATACATTTATTTTTTGACAACTTTTTCGAATCTATATGTACAGTAGTACAAACCCAATAAAAACACTAAAAATTATCCAATTAGGTAGAAAAGTAACTTATCTTGCCTTTGAAAATATTTACTTGTTATATATTTGTTTTTGTTGACAACTTTTTCAAGTCTTTGTACAAGTACAAAACCAAAGGTGCATTATCTGTCTAATTTTATTTTTGTTACCGCGCTTAAATTTAAATTTCACGATATCTTTTTGGGTGGAGGGTGTTTGTTTTTACATTAGGTCCACCTCCACAATTTTCGACTATGCTGAATAAGAACATCTCATTTAAAATTTGCAGAGGCCATTAGTTTTCGAGATATAAAGACCTGTACTATGCACTATAATTCACTGATGGTCATGAATAAACACTCCCAACCTCCCCATATTAAGAACGGTGTTCGGAATAAACAACACCAATTCCTAACCACATGTTTAACCTTTTACCGGTCTTTCGTCTTTTAAAAACGGCTTTTGGAATAAATACCACCATTCTCCCCATGTTAAGAACGGCTTTCAGAATAAACACCCCTAACCTACCCATATTAAAAATTGTGGAAGTGGACCTAATGTGAAAATTTACTTTTTGTTTTTTAATAAATTGTTAGTTGAAAGCACAGAATAGTGACAAAACATCATCCCCTCCCCTTGGTAAGAATAGCAAAAAAAAAAAAAAATAATAATGGTTTTCTTGGTAGAAACTTTTCTGTATTTCAGCTAACAATTTCTGGTGCTAATGAACTTACTAATCCGCGCTATTTTTTAAATCGAATTTCCAAGTTTAATTAAAGTTTTATGATATGTTTTTTTATTCAATTGTAAGGTTAAAGTACAGAATAGATACAAAACACCCTCCCCCTCCCCATGTTAAGAATGGCTTTTTAAATACTAACGTTATTATTTCAGCACGGATCACTCTCTACATGAGTACCTAATATTTTTTTTCAGCCATTCTCACCATAGAGAGGGGATGGTGTTTTGTAACTATTCTATGCTTTTTTAACTAACAATTTATTATTAAAAAAAGATATTGTGTAATTATAAAAAAAATAAAAAGATATTGTGAAAGTTGAATTTAACTTGAAAAAAAACAACAAAAAAACAATGTGAACGGCGCGTTCAACATTGTAGCCGGACCTTATTTGGCAATAAGATCACGTGAGTCGATTAATGGGTGCTAATGAACTTACTGATCCGCGCTATTTTTTTAAATCGTATTTCCAAGCTTTATGTTTTTTTGGTATTTTTTTTAGATTAGGTCCACCTCCAAAATTTTCTTTTAAATGACGACTTTTCAAGGTTTCCGACTATGCTGAATACAGAAATCGCATTGAAATTTTGCAGAAATAAGTAGTTATCGAGATATAGATAGTTGTTTTATGCATTGTATTCTTTGGCGGCCATCTTTTTTACGCGCGTAGATTTGTTTATGACGCGCACAAACGTGTAAAAAGACGGCTTACAATGCATTATACAAATTTTTAATATCTCGATAACTACTTATTTCTGCAAAATTTCAATGCGATTTCCGTATTCAGCATAGTCGAAAACCTACAAAAGTCGTCATTTAAAAGAAAATTGTGGAGGTGGACCTAATCTAAAAATTTACCGTTTTTTTTCATTCAATTGTAAGGTTAAAGTACAGAATAGGTACAAAACACCCTCTTCTCCCAATGTTAAGAATGTTTTTTTAAATAATAACGTTATTATTTCAGCACGGATCAATAAGTGCACGACTACACAATTTCTTTAAAAGCATTCATATTTTCTTATATAAAAACAACTTCTGTAAAAAAAGAAAAAACGTGCACGTTCAATCTTTGTTAAAAAAGGTTTTCTTGAAAAAAAAACAAAAAAATACGGTAAAAAAAGCAAAAAACAAAACGTTAATCGGTATTCATGCAGACAATGATCCGTGCTGAAATAATAACGTTATTATTTAAAAAGCCATTCTTAACATGGGGAGGGGAGAGGGTTTGTACCTAATCTGTACTTTAACCTTACAATTGAATAAAAAACATATCATAAAACTTTAATTAAACTTGGAAATACGATTTAAAAAATAGCGCGGATCACTCTCTGCATTAGCACCGAAAGTACAGATTAGTTAGAAAACATCCTCCCTCCCCATGTTAAGAATGGCTTTCTAAATAATGTTAATGCTTCAGTAATGTTCCTTGTCTGCTTAAGTTTAATTTTTGTTTATTAAATTGTTAGGTGAAAGTCCAGAATAGTTACAAAACACCCTCTTCTCCCCATGTTAAGAATGGCTTTCTAAATAATAACGTTATTATTTCAGCACGGATCAGTAAGTGCACGACTACCCAAGTTCTTTAATAAAGAAAAAGCATTCATATTTTCTTATATAAAAACAACTTCTGTAAAAAAAAGAAAAAACGTGTACTTTCAATCTTTCAAAAAATACGGCAAAAAAAGCAAAGAACAAAACATTAATCGGTATTCATGCAGAGAAAAAGCTATTCTTAACATGGGGAGGGGTTTTTGTACCTGTTCTGTACTTTAACCTTACAATTGAATAAAAAACATGTCATAAAACTTTAATTAAACGTGGAAATGCGATTTAAAAAATAGCGCAGACCACTCTCTGCATTAGCACCGAAAGTACAGATTAGTTAGAAAACATCCTCCCTCCCCATGTTAAGAATGGCTTTCTAAATAATGTTAATGATTCAGTGCTGTTCCTTGTCTGGTTAAGTTTAACTTTTGCTTATTAAATTGTTAGGTGAAAGTCCAGAATAGTTACAAAACACCCCCATCCCCATGTTAAGAATGGCTTTCTAAATAATAACGTCATTATTTCAGCGGGGTAGCTTCTCTGCATAAGTACCATGTTTTGTTTTTAAATTGTAAGGTGAAAGGACAGAATAGTTACAAAATACCATCCCCATGTATAGAATGTCTTTTTAAATAACATTATTTCAGCACGGTATTTTCTATGCATACGTACTATCTATTTTTGTTTATTAAATTGTTAGGTGAAAGTATAGAATAGATGCAAAACTCCCTCGCCATGTTAAGAATAGCTTTCTAAATAACGGTATTATTTCAGCACGGTACCTTCTCTGCATAAGTACTATCTTTTGTTTATTAAATTGTTAGGTGAAAATATAAAATAGTTACAGAACACTCTCCCTTTCCCATGTTAAGCATGGCTTTCTTAATAGCGTTATTTCAGCACGGTACCTTCTCTGCATAAGTACTATCTTTTGTTTATTAAATTGTTAGGTGAAAATATAAAATAGTTACAGAACACTCTCCCTTTCCCATGTTAAGAATGGCTTTCTTAATAGCGTTATTTCAGCACGGTACCTTCTCTGCATAAGTACCATCTTTTGTTTATTAAATTGTTAGGTGAAAGTATAGAATAGTAACAAAACGTCTTCCCCATGTTAAGCATGGTTTTCTAAATAACGTTAATGTTCTATTATTATATTATTATGGTACTTTCTCTGCATAAGTACCATGCTTTGTTTATTAAATTGTTAGGTGAAACTACAGTATTCATGCAGAGAGTGATCCGTGTTGAAATAATAACGTTATTATTTAAAAAGCCATTCTTAACATGGGGAGAAAAACATATAATAAAACTGTAATTAAACCTGGAAATACGATTTTAAAAATAGCGCGAACCACTCTTTGCATTAGCACCAAATATTATTTAAGCAAGTTACCAATCCGTAAAAAAACTGTACTTTTACCAACCAATCTTATATCGAAAAAAAAAAACTCAAAAAGCAAGCGACAAAATTTTTTTTCCTTATATAATAAAGAAAAAAAATTTAAATTAAAAAATTTGGAAGATAAACAAATGAAATATGTTTTTTTTTGTTTTTTTTTAATTATCGAGTAAACAGAAAATGAAATCTTTCGTCAATTCGTGGCTGTGAAATGAATCGAACCGGAAGTTCAGTTTTATCAACAGAACAGATTGGCACTAACGGTTAAAAATTATATTTATTTTATTTAATAGTTTAATAATTCGCGAGGTAAATTTATTTTAATAACATAAAAACATCCCTCGACTCTAAAGATGGGTTGTCTGAAAATTTCAAATAAATTGGTAACGTAGAAATATGGTTTTATTCGTTTATAACGAACCAAGAATTACATTTATATATATATATATATATATATATATATATATATATATATAGTGTAAAGAGGTTTTAGTATTTGATATAAAAATAAACAAAACATGCAGTTTAAATTCCTAGGTATACTATATTTAACACATCGCAAACTTAGAACTCGCATAAGCGAACTTAACCCCGAAGAAGACGCAATTAAAATAGTGGATCCAACGAGATAAAAGTAAAAAATGAACAAGAACTTAAGTTTAATTGCCTCATAGAAAATGGGGATCGTCAGCTATTTACCGTGTACCGTTTTCGGAGGTTTAAAAACAGGACAGCTGTTGAACACATGATGAAGTATCTATCTGTATCTATATCACTCTCTGTCTCGCTCTCTCTCTCTCTCTTTCTCTCTCTCTCTATCTATCTATTTCTCTCTCTTTCTCTCTCTCTATCTATTTCTCTCTCTTTCTCTCTCTCTATATATATATATTATACACTTTCATTTTGTGTGTGTAATTATATATATATATATATATATATATATTAGCTGTACCCTGCCACGCGTTGCTGTGGCTCAAATTGGCGCAATGGAAAAAGTTCCAAAATGAGAAAAAGCATGTTTCTTATAGGTTTAATTTTCCATTTTGCATGGGTACACAGTTTTTGTTGTTCTATTTTCTTAGCTGATATAGAGATTTTCCGGTTTGGTGACTCTTGAATACGTAACATAAATTGTCCATGTGAAAAAACAGTCAATGTGTAACTGTAAGGCCCACAATTGTAAAGATTGTTCCCTGTGCTTTGTTGATGGTTATTGCAAATGACAATAAAATTGCAAAGTTCAATTTCCTAAAGTGTAACCATAGGAATGCATGGAATGAAGATATATTCAACTGTGAAAGGTCCTGTTAAGATTGTTGTTTCTATGATATTGTTTGTTAATTTTTTTTTACTGCAAGTTATGTGCCATTGCAAAGCTTGGATTGGTTTATATTTCACAACATGATAATTAGTATACCAAATTTCAGTTGCAATACATGCGGTGGCATCCCTTGCAAATATAGCTGTTGGATAATTAACCACTTTATCTGCTTTCACAACAGTGTCGATGGATTTGTATTTGACTACCTCACTTGGAATTTTATATTCAATAATAGCGTTAAGTTCATGGACATCTTTGTATACCTGCAAGAATAGCTCATTCACTCAGTCAAATGGAATTCTTATAATTTGAATATCTGCAAAAACCTTTTAAACTAACAATTCGTTTGATGAAATAAAATTACAGAAATTACAGAAGTTAAAAGTCAAAGAATTTTGCCCTTAACTCTGATCAGCTGGCACTTTTTCGTACCCAATTTCCCACAAGTGATGCAAAAGTTTTTCTGCGGATCGAACAGTCTGCAACTGGATATGCATATTTTGAGTTAAGTTTAATGTTTTCACATGGAACAAAAAGGTAGAGTATTTGAGGCAAGCATTTATTTCATCTGCTGGTGTTGATTGAAGAATAACAGGTAACATTTGTCTGAAATCTCCTACAAGCAATATCACTGCATTCCCAAATGGTCTGACATTGCCACGCAAATCTTGCAAGGATCGACCAAGAGAGTGATTTTTTGCGTACCATTGTGCATTCATCCTAAACAATAAGTTTGCATTTCTGCAATATTTTTCCCCATATTGGATGTTTTGGAGATGTCGAACATGAGATTTTTGAAAAATTGAATGTTTTAAAGTAGAATAAATAATTCTTCTACTTGGCAGCAAGGTCGCAGGTATTCCTCGTGCAGCAAGGGCTAAGGCTATGTCATTTTGTTACCAAATGGTTGCCAAAATCAATTTAATTAGAAAGGTTTTACCAGTTACTTCTGGTGCTGTTCAAGGTAGCAGTAATTTCCAAATAACTTCTATTCTCACTGTCAGTAAATTAGGTGACTAAAATAGGATTTATCCATGTTTTGACAATGCCTTATTCACTGTAATTAATTAAGGAGACTAAAATAGGATGAGGGATTAGAGATGGACAGATAGAGAGGAAGATATATAGATAGAAAAGAGAAAGTGAGAGGAAAATAGAGAAAGAGAAGGAGATAGAGAGATAAAGGGATTGATAGATTAGCAGAGAGAGAGGGAGAGTTAGAAACAGAGAGGGATGAGACAGAGGAAAGGAGAGAGATAGAGTGAGTTAGAGAAAGAAAGGGGCTCAAAGAGAGATGGAGAGGGTGATATAGAGAGAAATATAGAGAGAGGGAAAGGGAGAGATGGATAGAGAGAAATATTAGGAGAGGAAGAGAGGGGAGAGAGAAACAGAAGGTGAACTACACTTCACCGTTTGTTTCCTCGTTCAGTAGAGAAGAAATCTTTCGAGACTGAGGCAATTTTAATGTTTTGTTATTATCCAGAGTACCCCTTTTTTTGGGGGGGTAGATTTTCATCACATTAGAAACCGACCGGGTTATCTGTACTTTCACTTCACAAATTAATAAAAGAAAAACATATTGTAAAATTTGAATTTAACAGGAAAATACTATTTTAAAAATAGCACGATAACATAAGTGCATAAGTGCCACTTTAGGTACTCATTGGGCGTTGAGTTCCATGGCGACCAGCATAATTATTTAATGGTCGCTCCCTTAGCACCCCCTAGTCAAGGCTAATGCATGCGCATTTAACATTTTTTATTTACTGACGTTGGCTTAGTAACTAAACGATTTATTGATAATTTCGTAACCCTTAAACGCATGCCGGAATATTTAAATTGGTTCATTATTGTTGTAATGAAAAAAAAAAAGTTTCATTCAACACAAAACCAAAAACACATATTAATGATAAATGATTTATTATTGTATTCATTGTGAAGCGAGGTGCTCGCTGGGCAAAACAACAAACAGCTCACTTAAAATTAATTTTTCAAAAAACATTAATAAGAAAATAAATATTTAGAAAAATAAATTAAAAACAAATAATCAGACTTAGCTTGTTATAATAGGTGTGGATTTATTTGCCCTGGTGTATCGCACTCGTGTTATTTTTAGTCCGAAAATAAAGAAGAAATCCTTCCCGACTGGTCAAATGTTTTTGGCGATAAGTTGGGATGAAACGATAAATTAATTTTCTTTAGAAAATTCGTTCGGGTAAGGAGCGGCGTGAATAGATCAGAAGAATGTATTTTCTTTTTTGTGTGGTTTCACCATTGGAAACGGGACAGGGTGTGTCGCGCCCGAGCGACAGAGCGTGGCAGTAACGCATCTTACTCCTTAGGGTGCAAGAGGGCGAGAGACTTCGCGAATTTGGCGCCACGGCTTTTTTTTGTCTTTTTCTTGGAGCTCTCCGGAAACGATGAATGTTCAATGCCACTGTCAAAATTAGTTCCGGGGTAGTCGCTACAATTGAAATTTACTAATTTTTAAATAAAATAGTAAAAAAAAGTTAATAAAAATATAGTTGCTTATGTGCGCATAAAAAACTTTTCTTTTTTTTTTAGATTAGGTCCACCTTGGAATCACCCCCCCCAACCTCCAAATCTTAAGAACAGCTTCCGGCATAAACATCACTTTTGGAGGGGGGGCGCTAATAAACACCATTGAGGGGATATATTTTTTTAAAGTCCATAAAAGTCGTCATTTAAAATGAAATTTAAAATCAAATGTTTGTAAAAGTGAGAAATTATTAATAAATGTTTAGTAACATTTTTCGGTGCTAATGCAGAGAGTGATCCGCGCTATTTTTTAAATCGTCTTTTTTTTTATTCCAACCAATCTTATATCGAAACAAAAAAAAAAACTCGACAAAGAAAATTAAAAAATTTGGAAGATAGGCAAATGAATTATGTTTTTTTTTTTTTTTTTTTACAAATTTTTCGTCAATTCGTGGCTGTGAAATGAATCGAACCGGAAGTTCAGTTTTATCAACAGAACAGATTCGCAGTAACGGTTAAAAAATAGACACAAAAAATAAACCTAGCATGTTTTACGTAAGGCCGATGTATCTAAAAACTATTTAAAATATAAAGAAAAATAGTTACTTTTTGATGTTGATAAACAAAATAAAATAAAATGAAAATAAAATAAAAATAAAATAAAATCGGGTTGAAAGGTAAGGTTAAGAGAGTGTAAATTTTGAATATTTTTAACACAAATATAAATACCTTTTAATGGTTCGCCTTCTAAAAGTCGTACGTATCAGTTAAGATAAAAACGAAATGTAAGAAACCCCAGACGTACCCCCTCCACCATACTGTATACTGATACTCTATGGCTGACTAAGATAGCTTCCGTACATTCATATCTGATTTACCTCTGCACTCCATGTTTAAAAAGAAAGTGTCCTCTATAGTATCAGATCTGACCGAATGGTTAATTGTAGGCATAGGCCAAGTCAGACCATCTAAAAAATTCCAACAAAAACCTAACAGCCAGCCATGGTTCTCCCTAGAATGTGCTGCTGCTATCGCGCACAGAAATCACTTTTTCCATAGCTACCAACGTAATAGATGCACTGAGACTAAAGCTGCTTTCAGGACTGCCAGCAACCACTGTAAAAGAGTAATAAAAGAATGCAAGAGACCTATATGCCCAGTCTGTTAAATCCAAGGTAGCTGATCAGCGGCTTGGTTCCCACCAGTTTTGGCACATAACAAATAGGATCCTGAACAGAAGTGTGCGTTCTATCCCAACCATTATCAATGGACCAGAGGTCATCTCGTCAGCGTCAGACAAGGCCAAACTATTTGCAAAGAACTTTGCAGCTAATTCTACCCTATGCAACGAAGGCCATCAACTCCCCATATTTCCTCCTATAACACAGAACAAGCACGGTAGCATGCAAATATCCGTGCATGAGGTCGCCAAGCTAATCAAGAACCTAGATTCCAGTAAAGCAACTGGCCCTGATGGCATCCCAATTATAGTGTTAAAAAAGCTTCAACCAGAACTTGCTCCCATACTTACGAAACTATTTAAGCGCTGCCTTAAGGAGAAGTGCTTTCCGACTCCCTGGAAGACCTCATCAGTTTGCCCTGTATTTAAGAATTGAGGTGATAAGTCATCTCCCTCTCAGTACAGACCAATAAGTCTCCTGTGTGTTATGAGTAAGTTGCTGGAATCCATATTAAATAGAGAAGTAGTCAACCACCTCAGCAGGAATAACCTTCTTAGTGACACACAATATGGTTTCCGTTCTGCAAGATCTACCGCAGATGTGCTGACGGTTATATCTCACGGGATATGTGAATCTCTTGACAAAGGCTTCTTTTCTAGGGCAATTGCTCTTGACATATCAAAGGCCTTCGACAAGGTATGGCATAAGGGTCTACTTCACAAGATTTCCAGCTACGGTATAACTGGAAATGTTTTCTCAATCATTAAATCATTTCTCTCCGATAGGCTCATAAGAGTAGTGGTAGATGGACAAAAATCGGAGGCCTGCAATATAAATGCTGGAGTCCCTCAGGGGTCAATCCTGGGCCCAACTCTCTTCCTGATCTACATCAATGACTTCCTTAAACACATACTTAAATCATTCGTTGACATCTATGCTGATGACACGACCATCTACAACAACACATCAAAGGCTGTAAATGACAAAGTTATCTCTGATTCTCTCTCCTCTGATCTCGAGCGCGTGGTTCAGTAGGGGAAGATGTGGCTGGTTACCTTTAATGCATCCAAAACCAAACTCCTATCCTCACATCATCAACGCTCTGATCTCCATCTGGCATCAATTGTGATGGATGGCTCTTGTCTGGGTGAGGCCCCATTTTTTGACAAGCTTCTGGGTTTGACCTTTACTCCTGATCTGAAATGGAACACGTACATCAAGTCTGTTGCCAAGGTCGCTGGAAAGATGGGGGGATTCTTCTACACCCCCAGAAGATATTTCACTACTGATGCAATTCTCTATCTATATAAAAGCCAAGTACGTCCAAGGATGGAATACTGCTGCCATATCTGGGAAGGAGCTGCTAAAAATAGCCTATCCTGCCTTGACAGAGTACAAAATAGACTTCATGGCTTAGTGGGGGATGCCCTTTTCTCTACCTGCAACCTCTCTCCCACAGAAGAGACGTTGCGAGCCTATCCTTGTTTTATCGATATTTCCATGGCAGGGGCTCGTCTGAACTCCAATCTCTGGTCCCCCCTTGCCAATCTTTCACGAAAAACACCCGTCTAGCTGAATCCACTGTGAAAAATTTCCCCCACTCTATAGCTGTGCCTAAATCAACACGCGGATTCCATGAACAAAGCTTCTTTCTTAGAACTGCACGCCTGTGGATCTCTGTTCCGTCTTCCTGCTTCCCAACGGACGTGTTCAAGTTCAACGTTAACAAATTCCTAATGAACCGCCCCCTTAAGTAAACACTTCATCAAATCACCACACTAACGTAATGTACTTGCAATAACCCTTATCCCTGAGTGGCTTCCGGGCCTTGATAAGGGGTGATCACTGTGTAAAAAAAAAATCATCGTCAATGCATTTATTGGGATATTAAATATAGTTTATGAATGTTTGAAAATCTTGATATATACAAACTTTCAAAGGAGACGCCAATGGAATAATATTAACAGTTAAAATCGTTAGTGACGTTAACTTTAAAATCAGCTGAAATATTTCAATTACAAAAGGAGATAAAAACCTCACTCAATATTTTTGCTGATGAGGAGACTTTTTTGTTTCAAAAAACTATATCAGAAAATTATTGCCCAAGACTCATTATCTATCACAATAAAAACATCGTTTCCGAAACGATCGTACAATTTATTGATTTTGTTTGTTCTTTCTTATGAAACAGATTTTTAATTTTAATTTAAATTATCAATCATCTTACTCAATATACATATGTATATATATATATATATATATATATATATATATATATATATATATATACACATACACATACATATTATTTTTTAAATTCAATTATCCACTGACACGTGTTTCGTCATCTACGACTCATCAGAGTGGCTGTATCTAGCGGGATTGTATATATATATATATATATATATATATATATAATAGTGATAGGACAATTTCAATACTTCTTCAGATTCGGATGAATTTACTGATTTCGATTCTTTATAAATGGAGTTGATTTTTATTCATGATTACCGAAAAACACATGTTAAGTATGCAGATATTTTTTTATATGCATTTTCACCCCAAACAAGGCACATTGCCACTTTGGTGTAGAGGGCTACTATCAGGGCCAACAGCTACTGAGGTACTATGTAGAGAGTTGAGCAGCAAGATGTAGGTTCACGTTACACTTGAACTTCTGCATCTCAGTACAGTTGTGGAAGAAGGGAATTCTAAAGTCTAGCGGTTCTGGGGAAGAAACTACTGGACTAGAAAGCTCTTTTACATGTAGGGATCTCTACTGTGTGGGGTTGGGATTTAGCTGCCTACCGGGGGGTTTTACGTCATGGGGGCACAAGTGCGTGCAGTTCATCAGACATTCACCGTTAAAGTACTTGTAGAACAGGCAGAGGGATGCAACATTTCATCGATGGGACAGAGGCTAAAGCTTAGATGACAGTTCAGGACTTATCAGATTGGCGATTCTCTTTTGAACCTTGTCTAGGAGCGAGAGACTATTAGCAGATGCACCAGCCCAAATATGACAACAATACTCCATACATGGGCGAATGGGTGTCTTGTAGATGTACAGGATACTTTTGGGTGTTAGTAGTTTTCTAGCACGGTAGAGAGAGCCTACCTTCTTCGCTTTCAATGTAATTGTCCCAACTCATGTTTTCTGTGAACGTTAGGCCAAGCAGTTTAAAAGATTACTTTCAGATAGAGTCATTGCTATTTGTGGTAGAGAAGGTTTCTTGTAATTATTGAAAGAAACAAGTTTTGTCTTGGCAACATTGAATGTGACCATCCATTTTTGCCCCCATTCCACTACAGATTGGAAGTCATCCTTTGGTGTTTTCCCCATATCTTTAGATATGTGTCCATTTGTTTCCCTGTCATGCCTGTTATAGAGTGTGGTGTCATCAGCATATATACCCATCTCACAGACAATTTTGTCGGGGAGGTCATTAATAAATATTAGGAACAATAGAGGCCCAGGGATAGACCCCTGATGCACTCCCGCATTTATATCATATTGTTTAGATGTACGACCGTCGAGGATAACCTGGATGTTTCTCTTATCTAAGAAGGATTTAATTATGTTATGTATTCTTCAAGTGATATCGTATGATCTAATTTTCCTGAGGAGACCTTCATGCCATACCCTGTCAAAAGTTTTAGATATATCTAGAGCTACCGCTCTACCCTCCCCTGAATTGCCCAGTGAATGGTAAATACGTTCAGAGATTACAGTGAGAATGTCTGCTGTGGAACGGGCTTGCCTTAATTCATAGTGTTGGTCAGTCAGAAGTTTAGCATCTGTAAGGTGATGGACTAGAGCTTGATTAACTATGGACTCAAATATTTTAGCGAAAATTGGGAGGAGGCTAATGGGGCGATAATTTACTGGGTCAGTTCTTTCGCCAGAATTCTTGAAAACTGGTACTAAAGAAGCAGTTTTACAGCTGTCCGGAAAGCAAGATTCATTAAGGCATTTGTTGTAAAGTTTGGAGAGAACTGGAGCTACTTTGGTGGAGGTCTTTTTTATTAGCACAGCTGGGATGAGATCGGGTCCGCATGCTTTTGAAGTGTCAAGGTTTTTTTTATGATAGTATGCACCTGAGAAGGGGTGATTTTCAGATCGTCTAGCGTGGCGTCTGCCTGCAAAGGAAAGTCAGGGAGGGGGTTGTTAAAAGTTCCCGGTGTGGAGTTGGAGGCAAACCGACTGGCAAGCATGTTAGCCTTCTCAGTTGCTGAGCAAACAGCCTCGTGATTGTTGGTTAGCGGGGGAATTGTCGATTGCCCATTATTTTGTAATTTTACAGAAGTCACGGGTTCCTAATTTTTGTGCTTCAATGCGTTTTTTGTTGGTTTCAGTAAATTCTCTCTTAGCTGTCGTTATTTCTTTCTTACAGTTACTTCTAGCTTCTATATACTTCTGTCTGTTTGAACTGGGCTTATGCCGGTTAAATCTGCGGTACGCATGCTGCCTTTGAGAAATGGCAGTTGCGCAAATAGAAGTAAACCATTAGGGAGAGTGAGACTTGCTATAAAATTTCCGCATGGGAGCATGTGCCTCAATTGTTGTTTTGAACCATTCTCTGGTCTCATTTGATTTCGACTATTATCACTGCGTGATCAGCGTTCCCCAGTGGGTTGTTCGCATTCGTTATATAATCATCGGCAACTGTAGTCATGAACTGATCTAGACGTGAAGGGTGTTGTTCTTGCTGGTTAGGGAAACAGGTTGGAAACGTAACAATTTGTGATAGGGAATGAGATATAGAGAAGCTATGCGTTGTGCTGCCCGCTGCGTTTGTATGAGTAGAGAATCCAAGCCAGTTTTTGTGGTGGACATTAAAGTCACCAAATACATGCACTTGTGCTTTAGTGTCGAGGAAGAGTGTTGTGTTTATGCTGTCAGAGACTTTGTTTATTATGGTGCTGTCCTGAGTCGAGGGAGAGCGGTAGAGATATTTCATCAAGTTTAAAAATACACCTGTGCAGGATGACCTAAAGATTTTACTTTTAGTGTGTATTTAAAATTGATTAATATTTATTATTTTACATTGCTACTTCCAGCTGAACAGTTCGTTTTAACAATATCTAATAAAAATAAACTTAGCATTTGGACGATGTCAAAACATCGTTTATTCATTACTCACTCAGCATCAGCCGTATAGTGTAATGGTTACTGTCATGTAGGTGGTCGGGTTTCGATCCTGGCTTGAGACAGTTGCCTCTCTAGCCGCACTGATGAGCTGTGAAATAGCGAAACAGTACTATATGTGGATGACTGTATATATATATATATATATATATATATATATATATATATATAAACAGTATATAAATATATAGACAACTCCCTCCACCTCCTCCTGTTAGATACATAATCCCTCTCCCATGACATCGCTTGGCTTTCCTTTTCCTTTCCTTGTCTTCTCCTTTCTCATATTTCTACACTAATTCTTGCTATGCATACGACAAAAACCTTGACTTATATAGTTTGAATCTGGATGTCTAGACTTTTGACACGTACCAAATATCACAATATCCCTTTCTTTCTTCCTCTCTTCAAACTATCTTCCACCCCCACTCCTTATTGTCTCTTTAAATCGAAATTTATTCAGAATGTAGAATAGAAATTAAATTTGAATTTTTTTTTTTTTTTAGGCGTAGTAAGTATAGATATTTTCACTTATGCGGTTTTATAACTATGCTCACCAAAGTTGTATCTGATTTTCAATGACTATTATGCTTTGATAAACCATTCTTTTATTTTGCCTCCGGATATATTTTTTATTCAAATTATATATTCACCGCTTGGATTTACCACTTGGATTTAATTTTTTAATCTTATATAAACAAAATATTTGCTGAATATCTTATATAACCAACGGTGAAACGAAAGAAAAATGTTTGCATGTGATTTCGACCTAATACATCGGAAGGATTACAAGACATGATGGAGCACTTTACCTTCTTACTACCAGGAATTTCCATTTCAAGATTTAACATTCATTTTGGATTTAAAGTACACCATCCTTTTTCTGCTTTAACTGCCTTATTACCCCATTCCATTATTCTACGTATCTAAAATGTTTTAAAACCTTTAAATTTCGATGATTGTCCTTTAGCAAATAAGACGCAAACCAATAAAAACATTTGCTAATATTTTTCCCCTGGGAAGATGAATAAGTATCGAAAACGCATGGGTAAAGAAAATAGATTTATTTAATTGTATTTTTTTTTTGTTTTCAAACAATGAAAATTCTATATCTGAAGATTAAATTTTTCAGATCATAAATTTATATATATATATATATATATATATATATATATATATATATATATATATATATATATATGATATAAAAGAGTAAATCCTTAACAAAGCAAAACTGATCAGGACAAGTAAATCGCAAAAAATAATCTATAATATAAAACTCACCTGTCTGTTTAAATGTACGTATGTATGTATGTATGTATGTATTATGTATGTATGTATGCATGTATGTATGCATGTATGTATGTACGGATGGATGGATGGATGGATGTATGGATGGATGGATTGGTGCCTAAAACTTTCGACAGAGGCAATGGATTTTAAAGAGATTAGTATCGTTTTAAAGCTTGACCCTTCGGACGACAAATATCGAAAAATTAGTTAAAAACATTAATTCCTTCACTCTCAACTGGGCATTTTTCTACAAGGAGGGACCGCTTTTTTGCCGATATTTTCGAAAAAAGTTATCCTTTTTCGATTGACTAGCCCTAATTTAAACCTTCGACATTTTCTGGTTTTGCGATGGGTGCAACAGCAAAGACGTCACGTTTTTTTTCATGTACTTTTTCTCCCTCGCGGTACGAGTTCGAGCCTGCCTTCTGCCTGCTTACAACCATTTGGTTTTTTTTTTTTTGCTCAACACACATCTCCAAACACCTGGGTAACGCCAGGCACCCAAGCGAGTATTAAATAAAAGATGAGCAATTAAATTCATATATAACTTTATTATATCATCAGAAGAATAAGGAAAAGTTTAAGAGATTAAAATAATAATAATAATAATAATAATAATAATAATAATAACAATAATAATAATAGAAATATAAAACTTTATTAAAATAAACATAAAAGATATTGTAAAAATTATAAAAATAAAAAAGATAAAATTAAAAATACAAACGACATCAATAATAATAATGATAGTAATAAAAACAAATATTAATAAAATAATTATAATAATAAGGATAGTAATTGCATTCATAATAATAATAATAATAATAATAATAATAATAATAATAATAATAATAATAATAATAATAATAATAATAATGTGTATCATATTAATAACAGTGATCGCATTAATAACAGTGATCGCATTAATAACAGTGATCGCATTAATAAAGGTGTAAATAAAATTAAAGTAAGAATAATGTGAAAATCCAGATAAAAACTAAGCGTCATAAATAATAAAATAATAGAAAGTGGAAACTATAATAATAAAATAATAAAACAATAATAAACGTTGATGAAAATCAATAATAAATCCATGTAAAATACAAAATACAAATAAGGGGAATAAAATAAAATAAACAATAGTGGTATAGTTTTTTTTAAGTAATAATCCTTGCATAATGTAAATTGCTATTATTATTATTATTATTATTATTATTATTATTATTATTATTATTATTATAATTATTATTTTATTATTACTATAATTATTACTATTATCATTATTATTACTAGAATTATAATTATTTTATTATTACTATTATTATTATCACTACTATTATCATTATTATTACTTGAATTATAATTATTATTTTATTATTACTATTATCATTATTATTATTGTTATTACTATTATCATCATCATCATTATTATTATTATTATCATCATTATTATTATTATAATTATTATTATTATCATTATTATTATTATTATTACTATCATCGTCATTATAATTATTATTATTATTATTATTATTATTATTATTATTATTATAATCATCATGTCTTTCCTATATGAATTTATATTTGTATCTGAATGACCTAATACTTAAGTAAAAAACTAATAACCTCTGCATAACTATATTTTACAACATTGCATATGCCTTTGAATTCTCTACTTACCCTTAATTAATAAGATTTTTTATCTTTCACTTCTATTTCTTAAAGAACATTCCGATTAATACCCGGCTACTTTTTTCTCCAAATCGACCACCGATATCTCCAACCGCCCCCCCCAAATTCTTTTTGATTTAGATACACCTCCTTCATCCTCTTCTGTAAGCCCTTATTTTCAGTCACCTTTTTCTGTCTTCGTCTAATGATTTCCTGGTAACTCCCTTCCCCCACATTGATAACCTTGAATATGCCTTCTTTCTTCTGTTCTATTCCTTCTTTTTTTTTGGGGGGGGGGCTTTTATTGAATGTCTACAGTATATATGTCACATGACTACTCTCTCTTCTCTTTAAATTTTATGATATTTTATTTTAAGTAAATAGAACTTTTGCTGTTCTTATATTTACGGATTGCTTTGTTCTGTGGACAGCAACCATTCATTAAGTCGCCTGACGAGGACTTGTGATTTTAACCGACCATTATAAACATTAGCCTGTCCAGTATTGCGACCTTCTAATTTTTTTATATTGATAATAATATACCTTGCTTTTCTCTTATTGGGCACTCTTAATAAACACATTAAATTCATTACTTATCACTCTTGAATACACACACACACACACACACACACATATATATATATATATATATATATATATATATATATATAATAAGTTATAAAATATATATAGCGATTAAATTACACTGAATATTCCGCGTTTCATCCACTCTAGGACTCTTCAGGCTTATGCGCGAATTTTGTGGTTGTCTGCCGTTTTTATACAAGCAACTTCTATTGAGATTTTAGTTAGCCAATCAACTTTCTAGTATCCACCGCCCCTTTCCTATCAGCCACTGAACATGCACTTATCGGACAAAGGCCTATTTGACCTCTGGTTGACCTGTTTCTTCGTGTGTGCTCTATTTAGCCTGGATATCTAGTTTCTTGACATGTTTTAAATCTAGGTTAGGTGTTATTTTTATTTTGTTTTATGATAGTTTATATATATACATACATATATGCACATATATATACATATATATATATTCATATATGTGTGATCGTTTATGTTTATTCGTGTTTATTTAATTTATTTATTTGTTTATTTTCTATTGTTTTTGTTAGCTTTAAAAGTATTTTGTATCGCTATCCTAGAGTAAATTTATCTTGTGAACACAGTTGTTCGCTATTTCTCTTCTACAGTTTAATAGATGTTGGGGTTCTTTAAAGTACAGGATAGCAAATTTTTCATTCAAAAATAAAAAAATAAAAAAACACCGTATGAAAACAACGCTAGCAAATAAAGCAGACATTCGCCAGTAGTCGAATGGAAAATAATAAGACAAGCTACCTCGTGTAGAGACCTAGACGACCCAGCTAGATTATGCCTTCATGAAAAATTTGCTATCCTGTTCTTACTGTTGGATCGGAAACATGGTCCAACGTTTGAAACATATGTAGCCAAACAGATAAAACCGTAATAAAAAAATAAAACACACACACACACACACACACATATATATAATGTCTATTAAAGACAAGACAATATATATGTTGATATATATATATATATATACATATATATATATATATATATATATATATATATATATATATATAGGTTTAAAGAGACACAGGAATTTAAGGAGGTGTTACATGTTCTTTATACCTAGGTATCATCAATGTCATTCAGTCCGCCAGTCTTGAGTTCTCAGTGCTGTATCTCTCAGTGTTGGCATAGTCTCACTCCATCACCGCAGGACTTTCCACCTTGGCTTCAAACTTGCTTGCGCAATTTAGGTGCACTATCTGTTGCGCATCAGATAGACACACTCTGCACCTCCCATGCTCATGTCCAGTGCAGCGAACCCGCGCCGACTGGCAGCAGAGGAGGCCGCAGCTTCTGGCCGAAAGTAATCTCAGCGAGGTAAACAGTCGTCCTATTGTGTCCACTACTACGCCTTTTCTTTCTGGATGAGGTTCTATAGCCTTTTAAGGAAAACTGCAAGGCAACAGTGCGATTTGAAGTCAGAGTACCCAACTCTTAGTCTTTTGCTGTGATAAGGTCCCCAAGGCAGCGGTGTTTCATTTGGGGGTTGGTTCCCCTAGTCTTCACCCAAAAGACAGGTATATATATATATATATATATATATATATATATATATATATATATATATATATATATATATATAAGCATTTCAGACCGGCGTTGCCCGGGTGTTTGAATGGGTATGTTGAGAAAAAATTGTAGTAGGAAAGCAGGCTCGAACCTGTATCGCGAAGGGGAAATGAACGGGAAAAAGCCTGACGTCTTTGCTGTTACGACCAGGGCCAAACCGGAAGTGACGTATATTTAAATTAAGGTTCAACAATCGAAAAAACGAGGATGACTTTCACAAATATCGGCGAAAAAGCGGCACACCCCGTAGAAAAATTCCCAATTGAAGGTGAAGATATTAATGTTTTTAGTCAATTTTTCGATATTTGTCATCTGAAAGGTCGAACTTCAAAACGATGCTGATATTGGTAAAATCCGTCGCCTCTGTCAAAAGTTTTAGACAGACATGCAAACATACATACATACATTTATATATTGGTAACTAAAAATTTTCGACCCAATCCGAGTAAAAAGCTTGCCCAATCTCTGTATACCCTTTACGTAAAATTTCACATGTCGAGATCAGAAATTGTCTGAGTAATTTGGTAGAGACTGCAACGGTCAAGTTTTTTTAAACTTTGACCCCTATTATCACCCGTAAATATTTATTGTTTTGTGCTCAAATCAAGTTATTAAGTTAGATCCATGTCTAAGGAACCTATATCTAAAATTTCAAGTGTTTAGATCCCAAATTGTCTGAGGAGTTTGGTAGAGTTCTCAAAGTTAAAATCGTTGAACTTTGACCTCTTAAAAGGCAAATTTCTGTCCGAAAACGGATTACAAAGAATTTCCAAAATCTCCGTACCCTGTATATCAAATTTCGAGTGTGTAGACTGAAAGTTGACAGAGTTATTGTGTAGGGAAATGTACACACACAGTCATACAGACACACAGACACTTTCCTTTTTATAGATATCCTAGCATGGGTGCCCGGCGTTGCCCGGGTGTGAGGTGTATGCTTAGCAAAAAAAAAAGGGCAATTTTTTAAATTTGACCCCTATTATGACCCCTTTAACATTTATTCTTTAGGGCTCAAATCAAGTTATTAAGTTAGATCCATGTCCAAGGAACCACCTATCTAAAATTTCAAGTGTTTACAATCAAAATTGTCGAAGGAGTTTGGTAGAGTTCTCAAAGGTAAAATCTTTGAATTTTGCCCCCTTAACAGCCAAATTTCCGGCCGAAAACTGATCACATAGATTTTCCCTAATCTCAGTACTCTGTATATCAAATTTCGAGTCTGTAGACTACGAATTGACAAAGTTATTGCATAGGGACATGTACACAGACGGACACAGACAGACAGACAGACAGACAAATATACAGATACACACACACATGTTCACTTTTATAGATATAATAGGATGGGTGCCCGGCGTTGCCCGGGTATTTGGAGATATATGTTGAGCAAAAAAAAAAAAAGAAAGAAAAAGTGGTCAATTTTTTTAAGTTTGACCCCTATTATGACCCCTTAAAATTTATTGTTTTAGTCCTAAATGAAGTTATTAATTTAGATCCATGTCCAATGAACTTATATCTAAAAGCTCAAGTTTTTAGACCCCAAATTATTGGAGGAGTTTGATAAAGTTCTCAAAGGTCAAATCGTTGAACTTTAGCCCCTTAACAGCCAAATTTTTCTCCGAAAATGGATTACAAAGATTTTCCAAAATCTCCGTACCCTGTGTATCAAATTCCGAGTCTGTAGACTTAAAATTGACAGAGTTATTTTGTAGATAAATGTACACACACAGACACACAGATACACAGATACACACACACACAGACACTTTCACTTTTATAGATATATAGATGGATAGATAGATAGATTTATTTAACAAAAATATATAGGTATACATAAATATATATGGAAACAATTTTGTGTTTATTATAAACTTTTTCGCAAATATTATGCAAGTATAAATCATGTAGAATATCTGCATGCATATAAGGTAATAGTTAACTAAAGATGATTATGCCATTAAAAAACCGAAGCAACTAATAGGGAATTAATTAAAATGAATGCTTTAAAGAATATGCAAATTTGCTAGATCTTTTGCTAGTGAATGCAATTCCACAACCTGTATATAAGAAAATTGTATTTTCTCTTGCTTTTGTTTGTTCTTCTTGGCCTTTGGGACAATACCAATGAAATTGAACTTTATTTTTTCACACATGCACACACACACACACACACAAAATTACTATATTAAAAAAAAAAACATATACACAAACACACAGACAACTGTTTATTAATTGTAAATAGTTTTGATTCTTAAACGCTGGGGATTTATTAGTTAGTTTAAGATCCATAGAGTGAATGAGGTATTTTGGTAAATGTTGCCAGTCAAGAGTAAGACTCCAAAGTCTACATTTATTACTTTTTAATCACTTTAGTCACAAAGACCCTGAACCCTTCCCCTCCCCAATTTCTTGTAGGGCCTTGTGCCTAATTTTGTTGTTTGATAATCTTTTGTGTGTTTTTTTTGTATTTACAAAATTTTAAAAGCAATAAAATATATAAACAAGATCAAAGTGTAGTATCTGTTCCGACAGATGCTGCACTTAAGATAATTTGTACCAGTCAATGGAGGGGAAACCCTCTATACTGGGACAATTATTATTTTTGGTAACCAGAGTGACCCCTTTTAGGGGAGCTGGTTTTTACCTCACATTAAAAACGGCCTTGTGCCTAATTTGCTCAGTGGGGGAGCAAATAAATACCATCTGTTCTTCAGATGCTGCACTTCAATTTCTTGCTCTCTGTCAGTGGAGGAGAAATCCTTCACGACTGAGACAATTTTTATTTTTGTTCCTTTTCTCCACATTAAAAAACGACCCTGGTGTCTAACTCTGTCCCGTGGGGAGGCATTGTAAATAGGAACCCTCTATACTGTGACAATTATTATTTTTGGTAACCAGAAAAGAGGAGTTTTAATATGAATATTAATACACACAAAAGAAAAAACGAATTTATATATATATATATATATATATATATATATATATATATATATATATATATATATATATATATATATATATCGGTAACACATACGTAATCCATATTTGTAAACTTCAATTCTTCTTTTCATTTTCACTTAAATTCCTCTATATCATTTTGTTTCATTTATTCACATGTAATTATTTTCCTTATTATTTTTTTTTCTATTCTGTCATCCTTTTTTCTGTCTTTGTTTATTTTCGCCTTTCTTTATTCTTTATTCCTATACACACAACCGTGGTAATCCGATGACCAAACGTAAAAGCCGGACTCCAAATATAGACTAACTGAAAAGACAAACATTTACACACCTCCCATTTTGCGCCAAAGAAGGGGGGGGGGAAACGCCCATGACCTGCCAACCGTACAAATGCTTTCATGGCGACCGCAGGCACGATTCCATCTTTCCCGCTGAAAACAAAAGGCGGACAGCTGGACGCTGTTCATTTTTCTTCCCCATTTTTTTTTTTTCTGCAATTTTTTTTTCTGCATTTTTCTTTTTTTTTTCTGCAATGGGATGTACGATTTTTTTTTTCTTTTTCACGAACTCTATTCGCGTGACACACGTTTAAATGTTTGTACATCGCGTCTATTAAGTTGAAGTCGAGAGATTAAATAAACTATTAAGAAAAAGAAGTAGAACTTTTCTTCTTTTTTTAAGAACAAAAGGAATTAATCGAAATTGTAAGCAGACTTAAAAAAATAGAAGATGTATACCTTTCGACTTTACCGATGGCATGTCTCCTTAAAACTGCAACCATGCTACACACATCCGTGTGACTTTATCTGCCTCTTGTCTATTTCGCTTTCATTTTACTTTAGTATAAATTCACAGAAACCAAGCGCTCCCTTCTTGCAGCTTACACATAATCTCTGTGCGAGATTCATAGATTACTGTTCTCTTTTACCATTTAGACGTTCTCAGAATTCAACGGGGGTCCTTCTTAGGAGCTAGCAAAACTACTAGACTTTGGAATTCCCTTTCGGGTTCCTGCTTCCCCACCTGTTCTGACATACAGAAGTTCAAGTGTAATGTGAACATTGTGAATCTTGCTGCTCAACTCCCTACGTAGTATCTCTTCAACTTATGTCCCTGATAGTATCCCCTGTATCAATGTGGCACTGTGCCTTGTTTGGGGTGAAAATATAAAATAACATAAAAAAAAACACTTTAACTCTATATGAGATACATAGTCTCGAATATTCTATTAAATTCTCTTTTACCTTCTTAACTTGGAGTTAGTAAAGAATTGCAGAAAACTAGTTTCCTTTGATTCCTTGATCAGTTAAATATGGTATAGTGTATTTTTATGGTCTCTTAATGTTACTGGACTTCAGTATGAGAATTCCTCTATTCCGGTGGAGTATCAAACTTTGGGCTGTTACCAAAAGTGACTTCACTTGATGAAGATGCACCATTCCTCGAAGTCAGTGTAGATTAGCCATACCGAGAGAATCTTATTTTGGGTATTATTCTGAATATTTACTCGGCTTTACGTGCAAGGTGAAGTATTCTTATAGCAAATTGTCCTAAAATTCTTCATACAAGGGCATCTTAGACACCCGAGAATGGTGTCTTATAAGCATTTAAATCCTCTCCTGTTCAGTAAGCATTCGGCATTTCTAGCATAAGTCGGTGTATAGCTATACCTTATTTGGGGTTCTGAATACGATTCCATAATAATAATAATAATAATAATAATAACAATAATAATAATAATAATAATAATAATAATAATAATAATAATAATAATAATAATAAATAAAATAATAATAATAATAATAATAATGATAATGATGACGATGACGATGATGATGACGATGATGACGATGACGATGATGATGATGATAGTGACGATGACGCCGCCGCCGACGACGACGACGACGACGACGACGATGATGATGATGATGATGATGATGATGATGATGATGATGATTAAGCTATCCAAGCTAGGAGACCGGATATCATACTAGTAAACAAGAAGGAAAACACCTGCCAGATTGTAGATTTTGCCGTTCCAGCAGACCACAGAGTGAAGATCAAGGAGACAGAGTAGCGGAGAAAATACCCCAAATTAGCCAGAGAGCCGGGTAGCATCTGAAAATGAAGAAAGTTAAGATAAAACCGCTAATAGTAGGAGATTTATGAACAATATAAAATGCTTTAAAATAAGAATGAGAGAGATTGGAATGAGAGGGATGTCTGAGAGGATACAATGGATGACAATAATGAAAACTGCAGGAATATTAAGGAAAACCCTCGAATGTGGAGACTAATACAACTCTTGAACTACAAGCACAAACTGGACATACAGAAACTGGTACAGATGTAAAACTCAAAGGAGCAATCACATGGAATCATGAAAACTGAAACGGTATAATTGTAAGGTACCCCCATGCGACTCTGTGTCCCGGCTACCCCACCCCCCACATTTTGTGTATATGTCGCCATAAACTTACAACGCACCAAATAAGTGAAGAGGGTCAAGGAGGATGGGAAAACCGAGGAGAGAAAACACCAGCTAGACCTCCACTGGACAAGTGCAAAGAGGACCAGGACCTTGGAGAAGCTTATTGCCACCCAAATTCAAGTGAAGACCAATGTCCACTGCCAACGAGAAATCAATGGTAAGTGGTTGTTGCGAAAACGTAAATTCTTTTGCAAAGGGTATCAAAAGAGGTGGAGAGTACTGGAAATCTGGGGAGAGTTGTTGTCACTCGGGCTCTAGAGAACACCACTGCAGAAAAATTAAAACCCTAGAGTGCGGAGACTAACACCACACATGAACTACAGACACAAACTGGGCATACAGAAACGACTACAGATGTAAAAAACAAAGGAACATCACATGGAATAATGAAAACTGAAACGGCATAAATGTAAGGTGCGTTTTGCTACTGGCTTTTTTTATTGTGTGTATGTCACCATAAGTGAGGAAGGTCAAGGAGGATGGAAAGAAAGAAAGAGAAAACTTAAGTCAGTCCTCCACTGGATGAGTGCAAAGACGAGAGTGGAACATGGGGGTGGCTTGTTTCCACCCACATCCCAGTGTAGACCAATGGTCGCTGCCAACGAGCAATCAATGGTAAACGGCTGTTGTGATAGCGCAAATTCTTTTGCGAAGGTTATCGTAAAGAGGTGGAGAGTACCTAAAATCTGGGAAGACTTGCTTTTACCCAGACTCCAGAGAGGACCACAAGTTGTTTTCTAAGAGAAATATTTGATTATGGTCTGTGACTACTCCTTGTGAATAATAATAATAATAATAATAATAATAATAATAATAATAATAATAACAACAATAATAATAATAACAATAATAATAATAATAATAACAATAATAATAATAATAATAACAATATTAATAATAATAATAATAATAAAATTAATAATAATAATAATAATAATAACATTAATAATAATAACATTAATAATAATAATAACATTAATAATGATGATGATGATGATGATGATGATGATGATGATGATGATGATGATGATGATGATAATAATAATAATAATAAAAAACAAGATTAACAAGACAATTTCTTTTACAATCTTACAAAAGGCTTGCCTGTTGGGAACAGCGAAAGTATTAAGGTATAGCTTGAATGTTTTTTAAAAACATCATAATGTTAAGAATGTTATAAAACAATAATAATATATCAACACCTCGAACTGTATGACAGTCAAGATGAATTCAATTGTAATTGAAAAGCTTGGAAACATGACAAAAAAAATCACCGAAAAGGGCTTAATCAGATTGACAATACAATTTTGCAAAAGGCTTGCCCGTTGGGAACAGCTATAGCGTTAATACAGTTAATACAGCTTGAATGTCTAAAGTCAAAGGAATTGACCTGACGTTTAAGAAAGAAAATCCAACTAAACATATCCAAAGGTTGTTACTACTAAAATAATAACAATAATAACAATAATAATAATAATAATAATAATAATAATAATAATAATAATAATAATAATAATAATTGTATGAACTGTCTTCCGTTTTCCTGCTTTCCAGCTGACTACAATCTGATTGTCTTCAAGTCCAACGTAAACAAGTTTTTGATGAGCTGTTCCACTTAAGTTAACAAATTTACCGAATTTCTATTACTAACGATTACTATATTGTTCAATTGACTACTGTACACTCTTAGTGGTGTTTGAGCCTTGATAAGCGGTGATACCTATGTAAAAAAAGGAACTTTCGATGTGCAGCGGTTCTTCGCTGCAGAAAGAAGTCACTGTAACGTTTCGTAAACGAGGAAAACATACACGAAAAAAAAAAATTGTTTGGCAAAAGCTGCTGGAAGAGTAATTATAGATTGTCTTTTGTAATGTGAATTCATTATTTGTCAAAACTATGTAGAACAATATTGAGTATTTATTAGTACTAATTCATGTATCCTATTTGGATGTGTTTTATATTTATAACTAGCAGCACCCGTACACCGGCGTTGCCCGGTGGTAGCACGCACTCCTTCCCACTCCGCGTAAAAATTTAAAATACGGCTGTTGTTGTTTTTGTCATTCGCCAACCCCAACCTCCTCAAAATAACTTTCGGAATAGACAGGCCATTTTGTGTCTGGGGTAGGACTGTCACAAAATTTACTGGAAGATTCAGGGTATTTTTTCAGGGCAAGGTATTTTAGTAGGCAAAACTGGAGTTACGGTGACAAAAAACTATCGCACCCTGTACCCCTTAAAGGAAACAAAATTCCTGTAGTCACCTGTACGTTACCAAATATAAATGTAAACGCTGTTTAAGAAATTGACCATTTTAATTAAACTGTAAAAGTTAAAATTATAAACAGAAACGGTTTATTTAAATAACAAACAATGGTGAATCTGCTCTCATCCTCCCAGTAATGGCCGGGTAGAACTCCTAAATAATTCGGAATTGGATCTTTTGATTATCGCCTGGATTGAGGATTGACCTTTAGCCTCCAGAAGAGTGAAACGTACAACTGAATTTTATCAAGTACCTTATTGACTATGCTATGAGTTCTTAGATGCAGAAAAATTCCCGAATTCAAAAAAATATACCCAAAGGAGGTCCGAGATTTAGTGTCTTTATTTGCTTCCCCACCAAAGCAAATTAGGCACAAGGCCTTTTTTAATGTGGGATAAAAACCAGCTCCCCTAAAAGTAGGCAAAAAGGGGGCACTCTGGTTACCAAAAATAATAATTGTCCCAATATAGAGAGTTTCCCCTCCATTGACAAATTATCTTAAGTGCAGCATCTGCAGAACAGATACTACTCTTTGATCCCAACCCGAAGTTCAGGTAAAGAGTTATTCAAACAATCCCAATAATTCAATAATTCAAATAATCCAAATAATCCGAATAATTAAAATAATTAAAATAATAAAAAAATCAAAATAACTTGAATAATTCAAATAATTCGAAAAATTAAAATAATCCAAATAATTAAAATAATAAACATAATAAAAATAATCCAAATAATTAAAATAATTAAAATAATTAAAATAATCCAAATAATTAAAATAATTACACAAATCCAAATAATTCAAACGATTAAAATAATTTAAAGAATAAAAATAATTCTAATAATCAAAATAATTCAAATAATTTAAATAATCCATAAACTTAAAATAATAAAAATAATCCAAATAATTACAATAATCCAAATAATTAAAATACATGCAATAATCCAAATAATTCAAACAGTTAAAACAATTTAAAGAATCAAAATAATTCTAATAATCCAAATAATCCAAATAATTAAAATAATCATAATAATTCACATAATTAAAATAATAATTATAATGATTCTGATAATCCAAATAATTGAAATAATCACAATAATCAGAAGATTTCAAATAATCGAAATAATTAAAATAATTAAAATAATTAAAATAATTAAAATAATACAAAAAATTAAAATAATTATAAAAATAAAAAATTATAAAAATAATTCCACAAATCCAAATAATTCAAATAATTAAAATAATCAAAATTATCAAAATAATTAAAATATCCGAATAATCCAAATAATCCCAATAATCAAAATAATGAAAATAATCAAATAATTAAAATGATTAAAATAATCAAAATAATCAAAATAATTCAAATAATCTAAATAATAAAAATAATTAAAATAATCAAAATACGTAAAATAATCAAGATAATAATAATTAAAATGATCCAAATAATCCAAACAAAATAATTAAAATAATCAAAATAATTTTAAAAATGAAAATAATAAAAATAATTAAAATAATAAAAAATAAAAATAAGTCAAATAATCCAAATAATAAAAATAATAAAAATAATTAAACAAATTAAAATAATCAAATTAATTCAAATAATCCAAATAATTAAAATTATTAAAATAACCAGAAAAATCAAAATAATTAAAATAATCGAAATAATTCAAATACTCCAAATAATTAAGATAATAAAAATAATCAAGATGATCAAAATGATCCAAAGAATTAAAATAATTAAAATAATAAAAATAATCAAAATATTCCAAATAATCAAAATAATTCAAATGATCAAAATAAATAAATAATTAAAATAATTAATATAATTCAAATAATCCAGATCATCTTTAAATTAAAATAATTTAAATAATCAAAATAATGACAATTATTCAAATAAACCAAATAATTTAAATAATCATAACAATCAAAATAATTAAATAATTAAAATAATTAAAATAAGCCAAATAATTAAAATAATCTAAATAATCAAAATAATTAAAATAAACAAAATAATTTAAATAATCCAAATAATCAAAATAATTCAAATAATCCAAATAATCAAAATAATTCAAATAATCAAAGTTACTTAAATAATAAAAATTATTAAAATAACCAAAATTATTAAAAGAATTAAAATAATCAAAATAATCAAAATAATACAAATATTTCAAATAATTCGAATAATTAAAATAATCAAAATAATCAAAATAATTCAAATAATCCACATAATTCAAATCATCAAAATAATCAAAATATTCCAAATAATTCAAATGATCCAAATAATTAAAATAATTAAAATGTTTATAATAATTAAAATAATTAAAATATTTAAAATAATTAAAATAATCAAAATTATTAAAATTATTAAAATAATTAAAATAATTAAAATAATTAAAATAATTCATATTATCCAAATAATCCAATTAATCTAAATAATTAAAATAATTAAAATATTTAAAATAATTAAAATAATCCAAATAAAAAGAATAATTAAAATAATCCAAATAATCAAAATAATCCTAATAACCCAAATAATTAAAATAATTGAAATCATTGAAATAATCCTAATAATGAAAAAAATCAAATGTTTCAAGTAATATACATAACTCAAATAATCCAAGTACTCTACATAATATAACTTAATTCAAATAACTCAAATAATCAAGTATTCTAACAAATCCCAAAAATTCAATTAACCGCAGAAAGCTAAATAATTCAAATAATCCAAAATAATCCAAATAATTTGAAATAATTCAAATAAGTCCAATAATTCAAATATAACAAGTAATTCAAATAATCCAAATAATCCAAATAATTTAAATAATCCTAATCAACAAAGAATCTAAAAAATTCAAATGATCGCGAAAATGTTTAATAATTCAAATAACTCGCATAACTCAAATGTCTGTCCTCAAATAAATTTTATATCATAATTATTGAATAAAATAGAACACAATTTATTCATGGCGGAAACATTAAATATATTACAGACGATATGGAATGTCCGGCGACGTCCGCCATGTTGCTATTCTAGCCTTGGACTTTCCAGCCATTTTAAAGACCTATAAAGGATTATAACTCTTCATTTCTTTAGTTCGAGTTATTCCCAACCCCCTTTTATCGCTATAACACCTCCCCCTTTGAAATATTATGTTTGTAGGATGTTTGATGTGAGTCTATTTGTAGAGTTGAAGTTGGTTTGTACCTTTGTTGCGTCTTTACGGTTGGACCTTTCTTCTCAGACTTGCTTTGCTTACTGCATGTTGCTTGAACACTTTAAGGTAATTAAAATGTGCCCAGTAAAACATTTAATGGAATGATTGTGTTATTTGATTTGTTCATCGTTGGAAGATATGAGTGACGCAGATAAGTTGCATGCCTGGCCCAAATAGATTATTGTACATCAACATCATAGATTACATTACCAAAACGATGTACTATGTGATCTTGTGTCCATTTTTCTTGACCATTGCGGTAGTCTTTTGCCGATAGAGATTGTCCTGGTAGGAATTTACGTGACCTTGCTCCATGATGACGATTGACTTGGTTTTTCATCGTCTTGTTTCTTTTGGAAAGATTATTTGATGATGGACGAATAGCATCCATTGGTAAACTTATTTTTTTAAAGTTATTTTGTATCACTATACTTCAGCAAATAAAAAAGAAATAATAAAATATACTAGAAGAACCCGTGTGCCGACGTTACCCGGTGGAAGTATGTCCCTCGCCCCACCTGTAAAAAAAAGAATAATTAAACTACGGTTTTTAGTGCGAGCCTCTACCTGAGCAGTAAAATAGGGGGCACTGGCACCCGTAGCGAAAATACATGTGCTGTGCCGAAGTCAATTCACATATATTTATATATTGAAAAGTTCCGCTATCAAATAATCGCATCTTTTTAAATATGTGTTGTTCTGAAGAAAAAACTAACGGAATTTTATTTTAAATAAAGTGTTGCTTAAATAAAATTATTGGCATAAAAAGTTCGTATTATTTCGTTCAATAAACTTCTTTTTTGTTATTTTGTCGGCATAATAATTTTTGAAAACGCAAATATTTGGGAGCTAACCTCTTCAATTTAGTTCAGAGTTTACATCTACAATATAGTCATATTCTCTATATAGCATTAATAAAGGTAACATACACAGGTTTTCACCGTCTTTAACATTCATCCTAATTTGATGACATATATAGATTTTTGGGTAATCTTTAAACGAATAAGACAAGTGTAATAGTCGATGATAAACAGTCTTGCCATAAGCCAAACAAAACACGCACCTGCGTTGTTTTGCTGGCCGCTTGGAAAACATAAAGTTTTGTCGGCGACAATTTTAGATGCGATATTCAGCATTATCATATTACCGGGAAAGCTATAAATGTTGTTAAATCGCATGGAAAAGATAAAATAATCTACAAATACACTTCCGTACTTAAAAGAAAAAAAATGTTTGTCTTTAGAAGAAATCGTAATATAAAAGACACAAGTATTTGGGTGTTAAACTTTTCAATATAGAAATATATATGCAATATCAGCAATTTACACGTAGTGTGTATAACGGTAAAAAACTCGATAGGATGAGCTGCTTTTTTGTTGTTTTGACGAGGACATAGTCGTCGCTATCGTCGACATCGACGTCGACGACAACAAAAGAGATTCGTATAGTGGATAGCGTGTTGTGAAATGTGTATGTCAGCAAGCGAACGTGTTATTTAACATTAGGTAAATGATATTCCCTGTCCGATAAATTTCAATATTTTCTGACCTATGCATTAAATAGACTTAATACCGGGCGACCTAATATTTCTCTTAGTGACGCCATATTGTAATGTTAGTAAGTGTCAGCTTATTAAGCGCAGAACTGTATTCCGGGATATGAGAATTTTCAGAGCTCAACCAATCAGAATGGACGGATTTGGGCGTGGGAGACTTCATTATTTCTGTCAAGGAAATTGGAAAGATTATGTTAGGTGTATAATAGCCAGTTACAATCTGTGTAATCGCAAAATCTGTGGAACATATAGAATTCGTGCCGATGACAACTGGTAGCAGTGGCAGAACTAAATATTTAGAGAGAAAATAGGGATTCCTTCCTCTAACGATGTTGCAATTGTGATGGTGTTGCCCGTTTCGTTTATTATCACGACTGAATGTATCTGAAATGGTGTTTGAAAGCCACATAAGATATGGCATCTATGATACTTTGGTCCAAAGGGAAATTTCTGCAGTCATTTTATTATATATGGAGGTAAACATATATTTTTCATGTTAATTATTTAATTATACGTACTCCACAATGCTATAAACTTTTTTCAATATCACCGATTTTCCGTTCTTAAATAGTACAAAGACATCCTTTTCACTAGTATATTTTCAAATATTGTTCTACTTTATTATTTTTTTCAATTTATTTATTCCGATAAAGTCTGGCAGTAAACGCGAAACTCTGAAAAACATATAACTTTGTTCCTTTTTAATCTCTTTGTCCGTCTCTCTATCTCTATCTCTCTTTCTCTCTCTCTCTCTATATATATATATATATATATATATATATATATATATATATATAAACATAATATATATATATATATATATATATATATATATGTATATATCGATTCAGAAGCATAGGCGACCCTAAGTGCGATCATACCCGTGTCACTGTAAAATGTTCCGATTACCGAGCCGGACTTCCTGTTTTAGTTTTTAAAAAATAAGTAAAACGACATGAAAGGAAATATTTTAAACTTTTGAATACATTTTTATTGCTTTTAAAATATATTTTATATATTTCTTTTAAACTATAACGAGAAGTTCGGTTCGGAACATTTTTATTCCACATTGAGGTTAATTTTCACCTGACAACGGAACCGTTGTACTTTGAGTCGCCTACATATATATATATATATATATATATATATATATATATATATATATATATATATACATACATACATACATACATACATACATACATACATAAACTATATATATACATAAAATCTTAGTCATTCAATAAATTTAATAATTTATGACGTGAAATGGTTAAATTTCAAATCAAAATATCTTTATTATTCTATGTAAGACAAAGAATACATTAGAAATATTATAACTCCTTATCCTATAGGATTTCGATGTCTACCATCTCTTCAGAGGAGAAAATATTAGCAAATAGTTATAATGGTTTACACCTTATTTGCTAAAATCAGTGAGACATGGAAAATCACAAATAAAAGTTTTTTTAAGCATTTAAATATCATAGAGTAAGGGAAGTTAACGAAAAGGATGTAGAATTTCACATCCAAATTGCATGGTAAAATCCGAAGCTAATATCCTTCGATTTCGATTGGATGGGATCCAATCTGTATATTGAGCAATCCACATCACAGGGTAATAGTCCGAAGTAGGCATATTTTCCTTGATTTTTATTTGTTTATATAATGAGTCCACTAAATAAATTATTATATAGTACTGTGGATCTGTTTATTAATAAACAAATAATTTTATATATTTAATATTTTTTTATATAATTATAATATATGAGCTTCAAATTTAATTTATTTTATTTATTAATTTGATCTATTTTCATTGTTTTTATGTAAGGTTTTCTTTTCATTTAATTTGCTCTGACTGTCTGCAGAAGACATTTTTATTTTATTTTATTTATTTTTATTTATTTAATTTATTTATTTTTTCCATTTTCATTTTCTTTCTTCATATAAGTTTATATTTTTCATGTAAATTCTTTTTCCCACGTCATTCGCTCTGCCTGTCTGCAGAAAACGTTATTTTTTTTAAATTTTATTTATTACCCTTCTCTTTCATCTTAAGTTTTAGCGTCCTCTTTCCCCACATTGGCTTCTATTTTTGAATGTAAAATGTTACTTAGTATCACCCCCTCCCACCTCAAGTAACGAATTAATATTTTATTTTTTTAAATAAGAAATATGTTTCATTTTTTTTTTTTCATTTAAGAACCAGGTGCTTTAAATAGCAGATAAAAAGTTTATTTCTCTCGCATGATGAGAAACGGTTGGTTTTTAAATAAAGCAATTGCTCCGAAACATTAACATGCTCAGTGTAGCAAGTATTTAATGTTTCTTTATATAAATAAAAAAATATTGTATATATATATATATATATATATATATATATATATATATATATATATATATATAAACAGTACTCTACGTACACGTATTTCGCTGTTCTACAGCTGCTCAGCGTAGCTTGATTGTATTAAGGTTCGAACCTCTACCAATAAGTTTTACAGTCGAGTTCGCCTACCATTACGTTACGGGCGTTGGATGATATTATTAGCTATTTTTAGCGCATTTAAAGTTATTTTGTTGTTATTGATTTCTTTTAGCGATAAAAATGTTCGGTCTTAGCATCTCTTACCTAGGAGGTCAGTATATATATAAATATATATAAATGTGTGTGTGTGTGTGTGTGTGTTTGACCGTCCGTGTACGTGCGTATGCCCGTAAGTATGAGTGCGTATGTCTATATCGTTAGGTGATGGATGGAAATATAACTTGCTTGGGCGTCACGCTACGTTTTTTTATTGGTGACTTATATTGCTTCCTTTCTTAAATAGTATGTATTTTCTACTCCTCGCTTTGTTTCTTTTTTTTACTATTTCTCCTTTCTAAATAACAATTTTGTTTGCTATTATTTTAAACCCCTCGATTTGAACCATTTTCGAAGTTACAATTTCTATTGGTCTGGAGTTCGTTACATTAAGGTGGGAATTTGTATCAAACCTTTTCCTTATTTTTTTTATTTACATTTTTTTTTTTTTTTAGTTTTCTTTCTCCGAATCCCTGGTAGCTTTCGGTATTCCGCTTCTTCCCTTGTTTGTGTAATTCACCGTATCCGCATCTTCGTCAACCACATCCGCCATTTTCCCTAATTTTTATTTTATGATCATTATACTCTACTCCCTCACCAGATCAAACTCTCCCTTCACACAGCACCATCGCCCCAGAGCCATACCCTTACCATTCCCTGTCTCGCTTTAATGTTTCGTGTGTCCTTTGGTTAAGCGTCAATAAAACGGTCCATTTCCTGTGTGCCACCATTGTTTCCGTTCCGAGACCCTTTTTTTATATTTAAGTTTTTTTTTTTTGTTTGTTTTTCTTTCTTGCTTCCCGGGGTTTCTTCTGTGTTTTGTTATGATTATTTTTCTAATTTGTTACTGTCTCCTTTTAGCATTCATGAGGAAGGAGAAGGCGGTATTCATCTCCTTATTATTGTGTTTCTATTTTTCATCTTCTTTGATTTTTTTTAACCCTTGCTCATTTTTTTAAAATATATTTTTTAATCGTTTTCTTTTTTTCGCCTCTGAGTCATGGTTTTATTTATTTTATTTTATTTTTTTTTTACCTTTTTCTATTTTTGTTTTTGTTTTTATTTTCGATTTTCCTTCTTATCTGTTCTATGATTCTTTGTCATTTCACATGTATTATTTCCTCTTTAGCAAAATTCTATTTTTTCCTACGTTAGTTCTTTTCTTTATCTTTTTCTTTCTTTTTCTTTCTTTTATTCAATTCATTTTTTATCCTTTATTTCTTTTATTTACTATTCTATCACTTTCTTTTTTTTCTTTATTTTCCTTCATTAATTCTTTTTCCTTTCTCCGAGCTATTATGTCTATTTGTTTCTTCCTTTATTTTGTTTCTTGTTTTATTTTTGATTTTATTCATTTTCTTTACGTTACTATTCTTTCATTTTTCACATTTAGAAATTTATTTGAGTTATTCTCTCTTTTCTTTCTTTTCGTTTTATTGTTCTTTCTTTGATTTATTCATTCCTGATTTTCTTCATCCATCCATACGTTAATATTTTCTTTTTTAATAATAATATTCTTTTTCTTTTACTTCTTCTTCTTCTTTCACTTCTTCTTCTTCTTCTTCTTCTTCTTCTTCTTCTTCTTGTCCTTTCACTTCTTCTTCTTCTTTCACTTTTTTCTTTCACTTCTTCTTCTTCTTCTTCTTCTTCTTCTTCTTCTTCTTCTTCTTCTTCTTCTTCTTCTTCTTCTGTCCTGGATATGACCTAAAACTATATCCAGTGGTGAGGCCCCAGCTTGCGGGCTTTGGAGAGTGTGGAGCCACCCTTTAATTGCCATTGCTCCCAGGTCCACTCTGACCCGGAGTGTTAGTACCTGTTAGGTGTCCCAACTATGGGTTTAATAGAAACCGACTTAAAACAACAAATATATTCTATTAAAAAATTGTTCTTCAAAATTTTTGGATTCGGCATTTAAAACAAAAACAAGCAAACAATCTTCTTCTTATTATTATCATTATTTTCTTCTTCTTTTTCTTCTTTGACTTCTTCTTCTTTTACCTTTTCTTCTAATTTTACTTGTTCTTTTTTACTATTTCTTTTACTTCTTCTTCTCCTTTTGCTTCTTATTCTCGTTTTTATTTTATTTATTTTCCAAATTTCTTGTTTTCTTTATTAGTTCGTGTATTTCTTTTCTTTTTCTTTTATCTCGTCCATTAGTTTTTCTTTATTTTATTTTTCTGATTCATTTTTTTCCTCCTTTGTCTTCTTGGTTATACTTTCTTTCAGTTATTCCTAATGTGTTGCTGTTGTTGTTGTTGTTGTTGTTGTTCTTCTTCTTCTTCTTCTTATTATTATTATTATTATTATCATTGTCATTATTATTATTGTTATTATTATTAGTGTTGTTATTATTATTATTATTATTGTGCTTATTATTTTTGTTATTATTATGATTATTATCATCATTATTATTATGATTATTATTATTGTTATTATTATTATTATCATTTTTATTATCATTATTATTATTGTTATTATTATTATCATTATTATTATCATTATTATTATTGTTATTATTATTATTGTTGTTATTATTATTATTATTGTTATTATTATTGTTATTATTATTATTGCTGTTATTATTATTATTGTTGTTATTATTATTATTTTTGTTATTATTATCATTATTATTATCATTATTATTGTTATTATAATTATTATTATAATTATTGTTATTATGATTATGATTATTATTATTGTTATTATTATTATCATTATTATTATCATCATTATAATTATTATTATTATCATTATTATTATCCTTATTATTATCATTATTATTATCATTATTATTATCATTATCATAATAATTTTATTATCATTATTATTATCATCATTATCATTATTATTATTATCATTATTATTATCATTATTATTATCATTATTATTATTATCATTATTATTATGAGCAATATAATTATTATTAGTAGTAGTATTATCATTATTATTATCATCATTATAATTATTATTATTATCATTATTATTATCATCATCATTATAATTATTATTATCATCATTATTATAATTATTATTATCATCATTATAATTATTACTATCATTATTATTACCATAATTATAATTATTATTAGTAGTAGTGGTATTATCATTATTATAATTATTATTATTATTATCATTATTATTACCATCATCATTATTATTATTATTATTATTATTATTAGTAGTAGTAGTAGTAGTAGTCGTATCATTAATTTTATGATCATCATTATTATTATCATTATTATTATTATCATTATAATTATTATTAGTAGTAGTAGTATTATCATTATTATTATTATCATCATCATCATTATTATTATCATTATTATTCCTTTTATCATCCTCATTATCATTATTATTATCTATATTGTTATCATTATTATTATTATGATTATCATTATTATTATCATTATTCTCATTATTGTTATTATTATTATCATTATTACCATTATTATTATTATAATTAATATTAGTATTGTTATTATTATCATTGTAATTATCATTATAATTATTATTATAATTATTATTATTATCATTATTATTATCATTATTATTATCATTATTATTTTTATTATTATTTTCATTATTATTAATATCATTATTATTATTATCATTATTATTATTATTATTATTATCATTATTATTATTATTATCATTAACATTATCACTATTATTATCATTATCATTATTATTATTATTATCTTTATTATTATTCTCATTATTATTATCATTATTATTATCATTATTATTATTATTATTTTTATTATTATCATTATTATTTTTATTATTATTATTATTATTATTATTATTATTGTTATTATTATTGTCATTATTATTATTATTATTATTATTATTATTATTATTATTATTATTATTATTATTATTATCTGATTTTTGCTGCTCTTCATATTTTCATCGTATTCATTTTCTTCATTTTTATTTTGTTTTATTTTTCTTTCCTGTCCTATTTTCTCTATTCAATTGCCGGGTGTATTCGTTCCTTTTTTTTTTTACTTTTTATTTAGTTTTTTTTTTCCTGCATTTTTTTTTTTGTTTACTTTCTCTTTCCGTTATATTGTGCGTCTCTTCTATTTTGTTAATTTTCGCGTTGTTTCTCTTTTATTTACATCCTCCCTTTTTCATTTCTTCTAATGTTTTCCACTATTGCTTTTTTCTGCTTTATTCTTTACTTCCTATTTTTGTTTTTCTTCTTTCCTTCTTTCCTTCTTTCCTTTTCTGTTTTAACATACTTAGATTATTTGCCCTCGCTTGTTTTTCCTTTCTCTTAAATATTTTTATTCTTTTTCTTTTCTTTTTTCATTCTCTTTCCTTGTTTCACTTTTCTTTCTTTACTTCTCTTCCTTTCCACATTCTCATTCTTCTGCAATCCCTTTTTGTTTTTCCCCCTTCTTTCCTTCCTTCCTAGCTTTTCTTTTTCTGTTTTATTTAGACTATTTGTCGCTGCCTGTTTTTTTCCTTTCTTTCAAATATTTTTCTTTCTTCCTTTTTTCCTTTCTTTCAAATATTTTTCTTTCTTCCTTTTTTCTCTTTCATTGTTTCACTTTCCTTTCTTTACTTCCCTTCGTTTCCTTGTCTTTTTTCCTATTTTGTCTTTCCCTTTGTCACATTCGTGTTGCCTTTTTTTTCTTTTCCTTTCTTAACTCTTTCTTTCCTTCTCTACTCAATTGTACTGGTTGTTGTTTTCTATTTCGAATTATTTTTTATTTCATGATTTACTTTGTTTCCCTTTTTCCTCCCATTTATATTATTTATTTACCTTTTTCCTCTCTGCATATTTTTTTTTAAATCCACATATGACTCTTAATTCGATTAATGTTATTATATCATTCATATTATTATTCCATTCATGTTATTATTTCATTCATATTATTATTTCATTCATATTTTTATTTCATTCATATTATTCATATTTATCCTCTTATTTTTCATTATTATAAATTCTTCTTGCCTTGCACTTACTACCAAATCATATTCTTGGATCATTCGTAGATTGTCATGCAAACAACACTTCCATCTATAGCAACACTTCAAAGGCCGGATATGACCAAGATCTCTCTGATTCTCTCTCTCTGATCTTGCAATTGGGGGGAAAAATTAATGCGTCTAAAACTAAATTCCTCTCTTCTCATTATTTACGCTCTGATCATCATCTGGTCCTTATTGTAATGATTGGTCCCGTCTTAGTAAAGCATCATGTTTTGACAAGCCTCTTTTACTGACCTTCACGCCTGATCTGAAATGGAACACATACATCAAATCTGTTGCCAAGATCGCCGGAACAATAGTTGGATCACTCTACTGCTCCAGTAGATATAGCACTTATGATACAATCTTCTACCAGTATAAGAGCCAAATACGTCCTTGGATAAAGTACTGTTACCACATCTGGCCCTGCTTTGACAGAGTTCAAAACCGGCTTCGAAACTTGATAGATGATGACCTTTTCTCTTCCATAGAAACTCTTTTCAACAGAAGAAATATTGCGAGCCTGTCTCTGCTCTATCATTATTTTCTATGGCAAATGCTACTCTGAGTTTCAATGAATTATGCCCTTTGCCAAACTTTCACAAAAACACTCGATTAGCAACAACCACTACAAACAATTCCCCACGCTCTCTATCTATGTCTAAATCTAAATGCAGATTTCACCAGCAAAGCTTTTTCCTAGAACTGCGCGCCTGAATAACTTTTTTCAAGCTGACTACAATATTGTCGTCTTCAAGGCCAATGTAAACAAGTTCTTGTTAAGCCAGCCCCTTAAATAACCAAGTTATACTCAAATTTTCGCCACTAACGATTACTACGCTGTTGTCCCAATGAGAAGCGTTCACTTATTAACCTTTATCCTCGAGAGGTTTTCGGGCCTTGATAATGGCGACCTCCTTGTAACAAGATATACGATTAGATGCTTGAAACTGTTGAATACGTAGGAGGAAAGTTTGTCAGGTATTCTTAACATTTGCTTTCACGTGCGGCAAAGCAGTTCTATGGTAATGTGCTTTAAGGATAGAAAATAATTTTCACATGTCTATTACGCATATATCTGGTATTTTCGTAGTTATATGACGCCTAAATTTTTAATAAGCTTTTATGGAAATTTTCCCCGACAAGGTAGGAAGCCACTTGATCTAAGGAGCTGAAAAGTTGTAGTGCTTAAGGCAAAAATAAAATAGCCAACGATACCTGTTAGATGGATATATTCACACCCAGAAAATTGAAATTATCTCCTCTTTGTCAGGAAACATCGTTCATGTAATTTGATGATTTAAAGGTTAAAATAAAGAAAGTGAGAATTACGAGACTTTCAAAAGTAAACCCAAGATCTACTTTCTCCACTGTTAGATTATGGAATCTAATCAATCAAACAGCAATTGTTCCCCTTTGTCGGAAATATCGCTTATGAAAAAGGCGAACTGTAGAATAAATAAGGGGAACAAGAGATACCAGACTGCCGAAAGTAAACCAAGGGTCCATTTTCTAATATTCACTGTTAGATGGATAGATTATGTTAAAGAAAACTCCGATTATCCCCCCCCCCATTTGCAATAATTAGTTTGATACGGTCAGGTTTTAAATAACGCTTTTGTTAGTCTGTCGCAGTTGATTTTGAAATAGAATACTCTTTGGTCTGTTACGCTTGTTTGCACGCTGTCTTATTATTTAGACATTTTATTTTGCCTTTATTTCTTTATTTTTATTTGTTTATTTATTCATTTGTTTTTTTCTTTTTGCAAATAATAATCTGTTTTCTGATTTTGTGGTAAGAAATAATAAAATGCCAAAAAGTCTTCATGGAAGAAGAAAGTCTAATATATGACAATGTTTTATTTACCGATTATTCAAGGAATACCATCTCAGTAAAAGATTTTGGATTAATTATACCTGCAGCGATGTAGAGTTTTCTTTGTTAATCGTGAATGATTAACAAACACAGACAAAAAAAAACATGAAAGTATTACGTATACAGAAAGTATGCAAAGATCCTTTGATGGGTGCGCAAAAAAAAAGCAAATTAAGTAGGAAATATAAAACCGATGTTTGCACTTCGGACTCTAAAATCAAAATGCGAAAATTCGTTTGTACGCACGTCGTCTGCGCATACAATATCCTGATTAAAAACAAATAATTATATTTTGAACCAATCAGAAATATTTTTTAATTTATTTGAAATGGTATTTCTGGGAGTCACTTAAATCCTTTAAAAAGTCAGATTTTTTTCTTCTATAAACCAGTGGAACTCAGTTGGCTGAGTCTATAGATTGGTGTCGCTCTTTAAGCGCTAATCTCTGCAACATCTCTCCAATCACACGCGCGCGCGCACACACACACACACACACACAAACATTAGCGAGCACACAAACACATACAATGACTGCTTTAATCTTTTAATATCGTCTGCTCTATTTAAACAACTCATCGATTAAAACATTCCCAACCTTTATAACAGAACTATTTTTAATATAAAAACAAAGACCATTGACTATTATAAACAACTTTCAACAAATTATAATTTATATAAATGAGCAGAGAAGTTCAGAATACCATTTTTCTGACGACTGAAAACCACGGCTCTTAATTAATTGATTCAGACTTTTTCAATGCCTCAACTAATGACGTCCCTTGTTTTTTTTTGTTTTGTTTTGTTTGTTTTTTTACAAAAACTCTTAAAATATTCATGAACATTCTATGTTTTTTCCTATTTTAAACATAGAAATACACGATTGCATTAATACTTGCCTCTAGCCTACGGTGTTTAACGATGCTGACACACTGACCTTCGTTAGTCACCAAAGTTAAGCAATGTAGAACCAGGCCAGTACACGATGGACGACCATTTGGGAATATCAAGAACTGCTCGTCTCCACAGCCAACAAAGTCTGGATCATATTTTGAAATGGCCTTTTCCCTATTTACTGATAACCGGCTGATGTTATGTACAATTTTAAAACGTCCACTCTACCAGGCCGTATTTTTTTCCAAAGAAATCACCACTTATCAAGGTCCAGAGGCCACTCGAGGATAAGGGTTAAATAGTGTATGGTATTAAAAGGGATAATATCATAGTGCTCGTTAGAAGTGTAAATTTGGTAAATTGGATTATTTAAGGGGAACGGCTCGTCAAGAACTTGTTTACTTTGGATTTGTAAGACGATCATATTGCAGTTGAAAAGCAGGCAACCGGAAGAGTTCCAAAGGTGTGAAGTCCTAAGAAAGAAGTTCTGTTCATAGAGTTTACGTTTACGCACAGATAATAAATGGGGGAAATTATTCATAGACTTTTCAGCTAGACGAGTGCTTCTCTTGAAAGTTTGGCGAGTGGAGACCATAGATTATAACAAACGGTGTTATTTATTATAACAATGGTTCACAAACGGTGTTCTTTATTATAACAATGGTTCATAAACGGTGTTCTTTATTATAAAAATAGTTCATAAACGGTGTTCTTTATTATAACAATGGTTCATACTCGGTGGTCTTTATTATAACAATAGTTCATACATGGTGTTCTTTATTATAACAATCGTTCATACATGGTGTTCTTTATTATAACAATAGTTCATAAACGGTGTCCTTTATTATAACAATGGTTCATAAACGGTTTCCTTTATTATAACAATAGTTCATACTCGGTGTTCTTTATTATAACAATAGTTCATACATGGTGCTATTTATTATAACAATAGTTCATACATGACGTTCTTTATTATAACAATGGTTCATAAACGGTGTCCTTCATTATAACAATGGTTCATAAACGGTTTCCTTTATTATAACAATGATTCATACTCGGTGTTCTTTATTATAACAATGGTTAATACATAGTGTTCTTTATTATAACAATCGTTCATACATGGTGTTCTTTAGTATAACAATGGTTCATAAACGGTGTTCTTTATTATAACAATGGTTCATAAACGGTGTTCTTTATTATAACAATGGTTCATGCATGTTGTTCTTTATTATAACAATGGTTTATACTCGAGGTTCTTTATTATAAAAATGTTTCATACATGGTGTTCTTTATTATAACAATAGTTCATAAACGGTGTTCTTTATCATAACCAAAGTTCATAAACGGTGTTCTTTATTATCAAAATGGTTCATACATGGTGTTCTTTATTATAAAAATGGTTAAAAAACGGTGTTCTTTATTATAACAATGGTCCATACATGGTGTTCTTTATTATAACAATGGTTCATAAACGGTGTTCTTTATTATAACAATTGTTCATACATGGTGTTCTTTATTATAAAAATGGTTCATACACGGTGTTCTTTATTATCAAAATGGTTCATACATGGTGTTCTTTATTATAAAAATGGTTAAAAAACGGTGTTCTTTATTATAGAAATGGTTCATACATGGTGTTCCTTATTATAACAACGGTTCATAAACGGTGTTCTTTATTATAAAAATGGTTCATACTCGGTGTTCTTTATTATAAAAATGGTTCATACACGGTGTTCTTTATTATAAAAATGGTTCATACATAATGTTCTTTATTATAACAATGGTTCAGACACGTAGTTTTCATATTATACCAAAAGGTTCATACGCAGTGCTACTTATTATAACAAAAGGTTTATATACGGTGTTCCCTATTATAATAAAGGTTATTAGACGGTATTATTTTTTATAACAATAGTTCATTTAAAATTTTTAACCCAATTGGCCCATTATTTTTAGCAAACTTCTAGGGTAAATGTATTATTTCGGTGAAAAAGACCTTATTCCCCATTTATCTCTTACTATAAAAAATGAACGGGAAAACGACAGACGAACAGATCTTAAATATGGATATTGAATTTTAAAAAATGTAAAAGATAAAACATAAAAAGAGGTTAATATGAAGACGGGCGTGAGAGAAATAAGAAAAAAAAAAAGCATTACGAAAGAAAGACAAAAAGTAGACGTGACAGAGAGAAACAGTTTAGTTAAAGAACGAAAAAAGGGGGAATAGAAGAGACTGAATGTAAGAAGGGTATAGATATGAAGAAAGGATACATCTGAAGGAAGCATGTGTTCCTTTTCGGAAAATAAAATAGAAAGAAAGGAAGCATTTAGAGAAATATATGAATAACTAAAGCCTCAATCCCATCGAGGAAATGTTTCATCCCTATGCCTATTCTACATTAAAGGTTAATGCTCTGACGAACTGCAATCACTTGTACCTCCTCGACGTGTCTACCCCCGATAAACCCGACAAACAACTAAGTCCCACCCCTTTACAGTAGAGATCCCTAGGTGTAAGAAAGCCCTTTACTCCAATAGTTTCTTCTCCAAAACTGCAAGTCTTTGGAACTCCCTTCCGGGATTCTGCTTTCCCAACTGTACTGATATGCAGAAGTTTATGTGTAATGTGAACAAACATCTTGCTACTCATCTCCCTTCATAATGCCCCTGCAAGTTATGTCCCCGATAGTAGCCCCCTATTTCAAAGTGGTGATGTGCCTTGTTTGGGGGAAAATTGATTAAAAAAATGAAAAAAGCAGTATACATAAAAATAAAATCAACCGAAACAAAAAATGAGGTAAAAAGAAAACGAGTCGTGAGGAAAAGAAAGAAAGAAAAAGAACAAAAGAAAGAAAAGAAACATGCAGGAGAATTGAAGGAAAAATAGACGCGAATAAATTAATTTAAAAGAAAGCAAGTGAAAAAAATATATATATATAAAGAAAATGGAATTATATGGAATATGGTGGCGTGACTCTTATTCGTCCCTAGAAATAGAGAGCGAAACGGAATAGAAAAAAAAAGGATAACCAGAAAAGATATAAGGTATGAGGAGAGGGGATTAGCGCCATTTTTTGTTGACTTTAGAAATGTAAAAGATAGATGGAAAAGAAAAAAACATATAGGAATATAAGGGATAGAGAAAATTACTTCGAATTTTCTTCTTTTTTTTCTCGGAAAATTAAATATAAAAAGAACAAAGAAGAGACTGTAGGACTATAAGAAACAGCGAAGTGATGTCACTTTTTTGTTGGTCTTGAGAAACGAAATAGAAAACGAGAGGATGAACGGAAAAGAAAGATGATGGCAGGATATAGTACATAGAAGGAGTGACGCCATTTTTTTTGTCTAAAAAAAAAACTATGAAAAAAGGAAGATGTAGGAATATAAAAGATAGAGGCACTGGCGTCACTTTTTTGTTCTGAGTAAATAGAATGGACACAGAATAGTAAAACAAAAAAGGATGAATGGATAAAAAAAAGAAATAAAGTAGTGGGACATAAGGAAAAGAAAGCGACGTCATTGCTCTTTTGTCCTCATCATCAAAAATACAAATGCCGATAAAAATTCAAGTTATTCCATCAGTGATGCACTCGCTAACAAAGGGTGTTCGTTCTGTCCTGCCGTTTTCCGTTGTTTAATTATTTAAAAGGGGCGTGCTTATCCATGTGTGGTCATGCATAGCTTAGCTACAGCATGCATTTGTGCTCTTCATGTAATTAGTAATAAAACGGTGCGGTGGTGTCCAGCAGGCGCGGGTCAGAGTGAGGAGTATCTAGTGTGTTGTCCCACTAATTGAAACTAAATGGCTTTAAAGTGTATGCAGTCTGAGCATGCAACCGGCTCGTTGATGGAAGGGTTAGGGTTAAGTAGGGACGGGCTTTATCTCAGATCTGAGACCCTCCTACTTGCTTGAGCAAGTGGGAGTGGAAGGTAATCGGGGTATGAAGGAGAGTTATTTGCGGGCCATGGGATGGTGGTGGTCTTGGGAGGGATCGAAATGGCGAACATTTTACTCACAGGTTTACAGAGAAAGATGCCATTTTGGCCCCACATATCGACTGACGGTAGAAGCGTGTGTTTTCGTACTATATCAAAATTAAAATAAAATAAAGAAAAATTAAGAAATAAATAAAATGACGAAATAAGTGAAAATAGAGATATAGAAAATAAAATAATAAAGAAAATGATGAAATAATGAAAAATAAACAAAATTAAACCTATTAACAAAGAAATACACGAAGAAGGAAAAATAATAACATAAATGAGTAAAGCAAAAAATAAGAACATTAGAAAAATATATTAAAAAAATACAACTATATAAATAAAATATGAAATTCATAAATAAAAAAGAAATGCGTACAAACGTAAAATTAAATAAAAATTAAAATGATAGATAAATTAAGAAAAATAAATAAAAACTCGAAAAACGTATAAACATTTTAAAAAAATTAAATGAAAATGGAAAAAGCAAAGAAGAATTTTTTAATAAATATTAAATGAAAGTAAAGTAAAATAAAAAAGAATTGCAAACTTAGAAACAGTAAATAGAAACTAAAATAATAAAAAAAACATGAACAAAGGAAATTGACAAAACGAAAACAAAAAATAAATAACAAAATGATAAAAAGAAAAGAAAATACAAGTAATTTAAAAACAGTAAAATTATAAAAACGAGAAAAGGAAATTTAAAAAAAATTAAAAACAGAAAAGACAACTCAAATAAACATTATATAAACGTGACATAGAAGACAATCACATTAAAATGTAAAAAAAGTAGTAAAAATTAGACTAATTAACCAGAGAAATAAAATTGGACAATAAATAAAAAATATTTTGAAAGAAAAAAGGAATCAATATAATAATACTCGTAAACATTTTGTCCGTTTGCCATTCCACTTTTTTCTCAGAAACTACCAGACCGATCTAGCTATAATTTTATAATAACATTATTTATGATAAGGTGTAGCGAACTAAGTATTATGGTATCTGTTTCAGGTACAATGAGGAACAAATTAGGAGTACATATAACAACGCCAGATTTACTTCAGAAGTTTTCTCGAAAACGATTGGGCTTATCTGCCTGAAATGTTGCATGAACCTTCGTTATGATAAAGTGTAGCAAAGTAATTATTATGGTATCTGTTCTATGCACAATTAAAGGTTAGTAAGGATTAGTATTTAATGCAAAAAAAACGAATATAGATTTAACTATTAATTTGGCATAAATGCCGATTAACGGCCATAAATTTTGTCCGTTTTTAACATGATTAAAATTCTCTCATTACTAACATTTTACATCGCTGCCCTTTCTTCTTCAAGGGCCACATCTTTACTATTTTTATACGTCATAATCCAGATAGCTATGGCAAAATCTCCATATATAATAAAATAACTGCACACACATGCTACGTACAAATTCAATACATCTACGGTAATAGTCACTATCATATGTAGCTTTCGAACACAATTTCAGACACATTCAGTCGTAGTATTAATATGCTACAGTGCATCCTATGAGCAACACGATCACAACTGTAACATCTATAAAGGAAAGGGTCCCTATTTTTCTAATTATTTAGTCCTACTACTGCTACTAGTTGTCACGTTCCACAGAACCTGTTATTACACCGACCTAACTTGCTCAATGCATATATATATATATATATATATATATATATATATATATATATATATATATATATATACCTAACATAATCTTTCCAATTTCCGATCCACAAAGAAAGAAATACTCCCTCTCCAAAATCCGTCCATTCTGATTGGCTGAGCTCTGAAAATTCTCATATTCTGAAATCCATTTCTTCGATTTATAAACGAAGGCTTACTAGCATTAAAATGTGGCGTCACTGAGAGAATATTATTGCGCACAGTGTCAATTTCATTGAATGCATAGGTCATGTAAGATCGAAATACGCAAGATAAAGAAAATCATTAAACGAGCGTTAAATAACCCGTTTACTTGCTTTCTTTTACAAAGTTTAAAACACACTATCCACTATAATAATCTCATTCGTCGTCGTTCTCGACGACGACGTCTTCTTCAACCCAATAAAAAATTGCACGGCCCTTGCGATCGATTAGTATACGATTAAACACATTTCGTGTACATTAGTGGTGTTGCGAACCGACGCTTTACATACATTTTATATCTTTAAATGTATATTACATACATATTTATATCTTCCAAATATTATCGTCTTTTATATTAAGATTTCTATATGCATTTTTATATCTTTAAATATATATTACATACATATTAAGAGTTCTCCTACAAAAACAACAAACAAACAAAAAATGAAAACAATTTGCAAAACATAAAAATACATTCTTAAAAATACGGTAGTTTATTTGTTAATTATTTTATCTTTTCCATGCGCTTTGCGAAACGATAATGAATTTCGCAGGTGAAATTGTCGCCGACAAATAGTTAAACGTATCAGTGTTATATTTTCGAACGGTCAGTCAAACAACGTACGTGCGCGCGTTGTTTGGCTTATGGTAAGACTATTTGTCAGAGAAAATTTTACATATGTTATTCGTTAACAGATTACCCGAAAAAAACTTGAACTGTCATAAAATTAAGGTTGACTTGAAAGACAGTGAGAAACAACCTTTTCTTGTAGCTTCAACATTCCTTTTCGTAACATTATGGCTATATTGAAGATATTAAGTTTGGACTACCTTGAACAGGTGAGATTCCAAATATTTGCGTTTTCATTTTATTATTATACCGAAAACAATTATTGTTCCAAAATAATGGTGAATGTGAAAGACGATGAGAAACAACTAATTTAACTTTTTTTAAGCTTTTACCTTTATTGATTCTATATAGAGAAAACGGATATATTGAGGATATTATTCTGTACTAAATTAAATTCGTTTGCTCCTAAATGTTTGCGTTTTGTTATTCTTATGCCGAAATAAAAATAACGGAAGTTTATTTCACGAATTAAAACTAACTTATTTTTGCTTACAATCTTTTTTCTGCAATATATTTCTTTAATCAAAATTCCGGGGTTTTTTTCGGAAATAATCGTAATAAAAAAACGCGATTATTTCGAAGCTAAGCTTTTCAATATATAAATATATATGAAATGCATCGTTTTGAAACATTTTAGTTCATTCTTTTATTTTCATTATTCATTACAGGCGGACGTTAACAATTGCTACACGTTAGGCGAAAGCACAGATTAATCACAACACATAATCAAATTCACATATTAAGAAAGGGGTTGTAGATACTAATGTTGCTATTTCGGCATGGTACATTCAGTTTGGTAACAGGTACCAGTGCCCGCTATTTTATTGGGCCGGCAGTGGCTACAACTAACAACCGTAGTTTAATTGTTGTTTTGCAGGTGGGTGGGGGGCATACATCCACTGGGTAAAGTTGCTACACAGGTGATGCTTGTATAAACTAAATGGAAAATAGAAAGTTTATCTTGATTTTAATTTTGACAACCTCGCTACTTTTATTTTGTCCTTTACATGTAATATATTTTCTCAGAAGAAAAGAATCTCTTCTCCTATGCTTGGATCAATTCACTTAATTTTTATTGTTGTCTATTTTCTTTTTAATTTTAGAGTGATATTTTTTTAGCTCTTTTGTGAAGTTACTACATCCATTTTCTAGAGAATATCCGTCACCAGCAACAACATAAAATAGATTTCAGCACAAAGTTTGGCTCTTAATGTGAGGGAAAACCAGCTGCCCAAAATAGTGTAAAAAATATCTAGCTCCTCAGGAATAGGACATTCTGGATTATGACAAACATTTCAAAAATATTGTTTTATCTAGAATGCCCTTCTTGGCAGTATGAGGACAAATACATTCTACACATTAATTTATATATTTTATTTCGCAAGCAGATGTTAAAAAAACAAAATAAGATACAAAGCGAATCAAAAATGGGAAGGGGGTTTATGGTCATCCTTGTCATTGATTGATTTGTTTAAGATATTCCTGGAAAGTGTTTTTAGTCACTTTATTACCACATTCGCACCAGGGGTAGTCCTACATAAGGTTCCCAAATAAAACTTTTTTTTCAATAATATATATACAGGGTGTCCACAAGGTCTGGCTACATTATGTAGCCAGACTTTGTGGGCACCCTATATATATATATATATATATATATATATATATGTGTGTGTGTGTGTGTGTGTGTGCGTGTGTGTGTGTGAACAAATGATTAATACAACATGTTAAAAGACATCTTGAAAAAGAGTTAAAAACATATTTAATTTTAAAAAAGGAAGCACAAGATAAGTGGATAGTCCTTAATCCGCGGAGTTTCGAAGAAATACTCTCCTTCTCATCAGAGGGCAGGAATTAGCAAAATGCAGGATCGGATTTTGCATATAAAAGTATTTAATGAAACCACAAGTAAGTCACAGATCTTACTTGGTTAAAAAAAGGGTGAGGTAAGGGGAATAGGAGGTAAAAGAAAAATGATAAAAAGATTTCACATGAATGGATAGTCCGGTGAAGGGTAAAAAATCCAAGAATGGTAAAATCCAAACACGGTAGAATTAAAAATTTCCAATCCAACAGGTAAGTTCCAAATGGTCCAAAATGATCCAAAAGGCAGAATTCCTTGGAAGAAATCACAAATGGAATGAGTTCCAAATAATTAAAAGAAAAGTTCAAATGTGCACAGAAAAAGCACTGGAGAGAATATTTAAAACACGTCTGCCAAGGCCGGAGGAATCAAGTAAATTCCATTTGTGCTCTATTTCCTTTTCGGTTTTATTGAGCTTTTACATCTGGTTGAGATTACTTTACTTGTAAATATTAACTCTTTAATATTTATAATATATTTTAAGTTTACCATTTTGATTACCTTGGTAAACTTATTGTAATTTCTATTTCTTTATATATATATATATATATATATATATATATATATATATATATATATATATATATATGTATATATATATATATATTTTATATTTTATATATATATATATATATATATATATATATATATACAGGGTGCCCAGAAAGTCTGGCTACATAATCTACAGGATACTTCCACAAAGTCTGGCTATATAATGTAGCCAAACTTTGTGGACACCCTGTATATATATATAAATATAAATATATATATATATATATATATATATATATATATATATAGAGAGAGAGAGAGAGAGAGAGAGAGAGAGATCCACATAAAGTACTGTTTCGATATTTCACAGCTCATCAGTGCAGCTAGACAATCAACTACCTCAAGCCATGCTCAATGATGGAATCCAAAATTTTCGCAAAATGTCTTGCGAGTTGATAGAGGAACAGATTTTTAGCCGATTGGTGAAACCTCAATGACTTCTGTCTTTTGTGAGGTTCGCCGATGAACGTGGTCTTCCGTAATGGTTCTTATGGACATTTTTAAACTGTTCATTTAATTGTCTCTTCTTACTCAAACTTATCTCACAAACAAATAATTGTGAGTCTTGGTGCATCTAAAACATCTTTGCACTTCATTTATGTTCTTGGTTTTCAAAAAGCAATTTAAAATTATTTTTTCTTATAGAGGGCATACATTTTATTGGAACACCCTGTATGTATATATATATATATATATATATATATATATATATATATATATATATATGTGTGTGTGCGTGTGTGTGTGTGTATGTATATATATATATATACATATATATACATGTATATATAAAAATTGGTGCAAAAACAATGTCGTTTGTGACGTTCAACTTCAACAGATCATAATTCCTTTCATCAAAAACTTTATTAATCAAAATAAGAACCATTAGAATCGACACATTTTGCCAACGAGAAACAAGTTTATTTATTATAGTAGCACAGTAATCCGGAGTTCTGGGAGCGATGAAATCAGTGAGAGCCGGTTTGGTATCATAATATAAATATAATATATAATATATAATTTTCTTATTCATTTTTTCTGCTTCTTTATTAGATGATTGGTTTCAATTTACTATTACGCCTTATTATTCTATGCATAGTTTCTACATTATGCATAATTGCGTAGAATTAAAGATGAAAACACACACACACACACACACACACACATATATATATATATATATATATATATATATATATATATATATATATATATACAGGGGGTGCAAAAGTAGGTATACAGTATTGAAATTATTGACATTTTATTGAACTGAAAGCTACATACCTTAAAGTAAAAAAAAAACATGATTCAGTTCATTTTGGAAGCTTGTCAGGAAATTGATGCTGATAAAGATATTTGTTCTAGAGTGTGCATGAGTGTTCGTTCTCGATTAGAGGAATGTGTTAACGCTGACGGCAAGCAATTTGAATACCTGCGGAAATAGGGCTTCCTATTGCATGTATTTCTTATTATACGTGCTAATTATTACTTGTTTATGCAATATATGTTTGTCTGTATAATAAATGCCTTAAACTTTATACATTCTTTCTTTTTTTGACCACTATATACCTACTTTTGCATCCCCTTGTATATATATATATATATATATATATATATATATATATATATATATATATATGACCTTGTCAATGTGTGTGCGAAAAGTCTCTACCAAACACCTCTCTGAATATTTGGTCTGTAAAAAAAAACTGCTAAGGGTTCAAAATTAAAAAAGAAAATTACTCTTGACCTTGCCAGGATAAATCGACTAACTTCTGAGCATGCGTACATATATTTTTTTTTAATTTTTCATGTTTATCCTCTTTTTTTTTATTCATCTGGCGATAGCTCAGGCGGTGACGACGAAGGATTAAGCGTTAAATTATAATTTAGTTTGTACCGCTGAATGTTTTTGATTTTTTTATTCCAGCTAATAAAATGGAAATCATTTTTTTTTTTTTACTTTTTAAACAATTATTATATATATTGGGTACACTAGCGAATTTAGACTATAGTAATAGATACGAAATTTCCACGAATCAAAACAACATATTTAAGCGTATTTTACGACCAGGCAACGCCGAGACGTCTGATAGTATGAATTAAATATGAAACTGTCTATAGAATAACGCACAAAAGTAATGATATGTTCATGGGTACGTTGTTACCATCCACCACATTTTTCAAAGATACGATCACCTGATCGCCGAAGATGCAATCTAAGAAAAGTATCTTTTTTTAATTTGACCCAATACGCGAACAAAATTATGCTTTGGCTTTCAAGATAGGAGAAAATTGTGATATATATTCTATCCAAGGATGGCACAATACTATCGTAGGGTCTGTGTTCACACCGGGCGTCCACACAAATTCCTACAAGGGCTTTAAAGATCAGCGCACACAATCAGATATGCTCTAAAACTTCAACAAGTATGCTTGTGTTTGAAGAAAGGTGGTACAACAATATCTTGGGGTCTGCGTTTGCGCTGGACATCCATAGAATAAAATAGTTTAAGCACAACAGAACAGGACAAAGGATAAAACTGAAATTTCCATGGTGTCCCGTTAGTACTTACTAACAGGTTTCTATGCGAACATGCTTGCACGCACATTCGCACTCACGTGTACGCAAACCCACATACATACATACATACATACATAATAATTGCAATTGTCAGACGAGTGCCACTCCCTCAGACATTTAAAATTCATGAGCCCAAATGCCTGAGGGAGTATCTATACAAATATGATGTTACAGAGTCTTAGCTTTGTACGACAGCTAAGTGTCTCTCTCGGTTCAAAATGTTGAGATCCAGCAACAAGCAAGAGCAAGATAGCCAGCAACAAATTAAACTGCAGACCAGCTAAATGTGGGTAATGGTCTTCCGCTTTATGGTTTTTTAAATCAGAGATTTGCTTATCCTAGAAAGGTTGCCTTCACCACGGCTTACGGGAGCCCTCTCACTCCCAATACACATATACACACAAATATACACGGTGCTAGTTGGCCGTTGACCAACGCCAAAGGGCGAATGAACTCTTTTTCTGGGTCAACGGCCAACTAGCACCGTGTACATACATACACACATACATACATACATACACAGAGAAAGATGCACGTGAAAACGTATATTGATGCATAGCAGAAGTTAATATGTATTACAGTTAAGTATGCAAATACTGACTAGTATCAGTACTCACACGACCATTGACATAGAAATATTTTTAGGGATATAAGCGTTTGATAGATAAGTCAACGACAACAACGACAACAACAGCAACAAAAGCAGCAAAATAGATAAAAAGAGATAAGTCAATTGTAATCGATAAATTTTGGCCGATAGAAACTTCGGAGATAAACCTTATTTCAAATAGATCAGACGTGAATTATCGAGTTCGAAGTAGTACCCTGCTTAACGCATTGTGTGCGTTAAAATGCGTTGATCCTCTGCTTCCCAGAAATATTTGGCATGTTTGAAATTCAAGATTTCGTTCTTTTTAAAACGGCAGCCATATTTAATGTGTACGTGACGATAGTGTACAGCTTTTGGTCAAGCTTTAAGATGAAATTCCATAAAAAATCAATATAGAAAGCACATTACGAAATCAGTTATTATCGGTAACATTGTAGCAGTAAATAGAAAAAAATAAATACGATTTCAACCATTTAAATTCTATTTACTAATTTGTTTTTAAGTCACGATAATTTTAATTTATTAACTTTATTTTTTTTTTTGTTAGGTGGGGTTAGACTTCTTAAGTTTTGAATCAGATATGATAATTATTTTCTTATATTGTTCCAAATGTTTATGCAACAATATTTTTTCTTTCCTTCTTTTTTTTGATAATAATAAAATAAAAAACTGATTTTTTTTTATCAATTTAAAAATCTGTTTATAAACAGATAATAGTTGCAAGATGGTTTTTTTTTTCAAATGAATGATTTTTTTTATATACAAATTTTCGGGTATATGAGCTTTCTTAAGGTAATACAGATATTTTCATTGTCGAAATATTTAAGCGTTCCTGACGATCGTCGATTTCTACCGATCTTTTTGAAGAAACTGTTTTTTTTTTAATGTTCGATAGTTGTAGTGAGATACGTTGATACGAGTGTACAAATATTCAGATCAATTTTACTGCAGCAGAAGCATCGGTGTAATGAGCAATGTGAAAATCCGTTAACAGACCAAATATTACCGTGCAGGATTATTTTCTTTTATATAAATGAATCTGCTTTCTTGATAGACCAATGCGTCTACTGTAGTACATTTGGTCTCAATGCCCGTTGCTTAACGTGGTTTTATGCCACTAGAATAGCTCAGAACGGATTGTTATAATGCCTGAACTTATGCATTCATGACTTAAAAGTTTAATATCTCTGTTGTAGATATTGACAGTGCGAGACTCTAAGAAAGCAACACTTGTCATGGACATGCGTAGCAAGCAACGATGTGCTATTAAATATCTGGCAAAAGTGCATCAAGAATGGTAATGACTGTGTAGAAAAATAAATTCCGAAGCACAAATGGTCACTTGTTTAATGGTACCACTCTAGTTTTCGTAGCTCTTCAAACTTTTGAGTTTAAATTTAAGGAGGCTTTACGGTTTATGATGAAACTGTAATAGTCATATCTAGCATAAATTCTCAGAGGTTATGTTCATCGATCGATCTGTAACTTCTGATTTGTAAAAAACATTTGTTTATTTATCACGCATATATTTTTAATAGCATTTCTGTAAATCTGTAACTTTGTAGCTTTAAGAAACATTTATGTTTGTCTATAACTTTTATATTTTTAATAGCATTTCTGTAAATCTGTAACTTTGTAGCTTTAAGAAACATTTATGTTTGTCTATAACTTTTATATTTTAAATAGCATTTCTGTAAATCTGTAACTTTGTAATTTTAAGAAACATTTCTGTTTGTCTATAACTTTTATATTTTTAAAAGCATTTCACTCGATCTGTAACTTTTGAGTTTTAAGAAACATTTCTTTTTGTCTATCACTCTTATATTTTTAAAAGCATTTCTATCGATCTGTAACTTTCGAGTTTTAAGAAACATTTCTGTTTGTCTATCACTTTTATATTTTTAAAAGCATTTCTATCGATCTGAAACTTTGGAGTTTTAAGAAACATTTCTTTTTGTCTATCACTCTTATATTTTTAAAAGCATTTCACTCGATCTGTAACTTTCGAGTTTTAAGAAACATTTCTGTTTGTCTATCACTTTTATATTTTTAAACGCATTTCTACCGATCTGAAACTTTTGAGTTTTAAGAAACATTTCTCTTTGTCTATCACTCTTATATTTTTAAAAGCATTTCTCACGATCTGTAACTTCTGAGTTTTAAGAAACATTTCTGTTTGTCTATCCTGCTTATATTTTTAAACGCATTTCTGTCGATCTGAAACTTTGGAGTTTTAGGAAACATTTTTGTTCCATCTATCAAACTTACATATTCAATAGCACTTCTGTAAATCTGTAACATTTGAGTTTTAACAAACATTTCTGTTTCATCAATCACGCTTACATATTTAATAGCATTTCTGTTGATCTTTCACGTTTGAATTTTCAATATAATGTCCGTTGGCCTGCGCACTCAAGTTTGAAATATATTTTTTCAGATACGTTTTTAGTCACTTAAGGATTGCTATCGATTTCTCAGGCTTAAGTTTTAAATAGCATGCTTAGATGAGTTTCTATCAGTTATTGTTTTAGTAAGCCCTACTTTCGTTTCAATAGCATTTGTGTCGAGCTGTTCTGCTTAATTTTCAATTAGCGTGTTTGTTGTACTGTTACGATGAAAGAATATTTTCTATTCAACTAATAGTTTTTAATTTTTAATTAAAATATATTGAATATCTATATAAATGAATTCAATTTGCTTTATAATCTACTTTGATTAATTTGATATGACTTAGACTCGGGATTGTTGGTAATTGTTATATTTATTTGTCTAAATGAATTTAGATATGTGAGCTACTGGATTTAATGACTACTATCATACAAGAGCAGTGCCTCTGACATCTACGTTGGTGGAATGAGTCAGTCTGAGACAAGAATACTGAGGCTCTTCCAGCACCGAAAGAAAATCTTCACACAAGCTCTGAACCCCCCCCCTCTCCTCGGAAAGAGTAGGTAACACTTAAGCGAGCCCGGGTAAAGCTTGCCAAAACACGGAACAACCTGCACAAGTGAGGCTATGTTCAGTACAATCAGTGTCCCTACGGCGCCGACGTGCAGACTATCGCACACATCCTCACAGACTTTCCCCTAAGCGAGGCATGCTCTGACGTGGACCTAAGGAATGTCTTGGACACGGTCCAACGATGGACCTCAAAATGGAGTAAAACGCTATGATGATGATCTGAGGTAAGTGCGTAGTATATTTGTTATAGCCCTGTTAAGGGTTGCAAAAATCAAACAGAACGGCAAATAAAGTAACAACATGTATTGCAAAGCATACAATAGGTGGGTTGTTCGTTGCAGCCGACAAACTTAAGTTTGTCCATCGGATATCGGCTGATACCTTACGGCTTAGTTTTCTGGTATTTATTGTGATTGGAATAGCATATTAGAAGGTCACATAGGTTAGTTTTGCCACAACACCCCGCCTCTCAAGCTCATAACTCCGGGCGGTAAATCAGTGGGGCATAAGCAGTTTGGTGATTTTCCTTTTCCTGCCTGAACATCGTGGTTCTGGTGTGATTTGGGAAGGCTTATTATCATACATGTCGTAGACAGTTTCGATAGCTTCTACATATTATGAAATTCCTTGTTCGGGGCGATTTTTTTTTCGTTTTTCCCTGCAAGAAAAACGTTTATTGACATTTACTCCCGCTTATAATGATCCATTAGACAAGGGGTAATATTGTCCCTTGTAGTCTACATTGCACTGTAGGGAACCCACTGTTGATTTTATAAAATTATTTTTATATGATGGCTTGAATTCAAGTTTAAAATAAAAAAAGACAAGTATCATGCTTCAATTGTGCTTTAAACAGAAACATTCATTTCGACGACACCCCTGTCATATCAAACAACATACTATTTATTTTATGTCTGGTCTAACTGCATGTGAGGTGATAATGGATTGAATTTAAGCTTAAAATGAAAATGTCAAGTATCATGATGCAATTGTGTTTTAAACAGAACTATTCATTTCGAACGCGTCCCTATCATATTAAGGAAGCTACTGTTGATTTTATATATCGGACCTTTCTTCTTGTGTAGTAATGAAAACTGCCAAGTGCACTTGGGATGTTAGACTGTGTAAGGTCTTAACTTTAGTCAAAATCGCCAGTTCCTTCTTTCATCAGATTATTTCATTTACTGATTATAGATACTTATCGAAGACATTCCGATACAAAACATATCTAAGAATAATGCAGGGCACATAAAGTAACTTCATGTTAAATTTCAGAGGAATAAGGCCAGTGGTTTTTGAATCCATAGTGAAAGAACTCACACAGATACATACATACAATGTTTCTTTATATATATATATATATATATATATATATATATATATATATATATATATATATATATATATATATATATATATATCGGCTGATTATCGCGACCTGCCTAGATTAAGATTTAAGTATTTAAATTCACGCCTATTTTAATATTAATTGCTGGTGACCGGGAAGAAAATCGCTAGCCGGCAAAGCCAACGGTGGTTTGTTGATATGCTTCACATCTCCCGACTAGCTGTAATTATCACTCTCTGCGCATATGTAAAAAAGTGTTAATCTTTGGGAAAATATCTATATACAAGCAGGACGCCGGGCGTTGCCCTGGCGTAGAATACGCTTAAATATGATATTTCAATTTGTGCATATGTCGTATTTATTATTGTAGAGCCAATTCTCTATTGAATATTATATTATACTCAGCATATAGTAGGGATTCCAAAAGTTAACGAATATAAAAAGATATAATATGAGTGCGATCAGCTAGAATCGAAACCAAAGATATAGCGCTCCAGCAGTATTTTCAAAGAAAAACAGAACGGCAAATAAAGTAACAACGCGTATTGCAAAGCATACAATAGGTGGGTTGTTCGTCGTAGCCGACAAACTTAGGTTGGTCCACCGGATATCGGCTGATACCTTACGGCTTAGTTTTCCGGTATTTATTGAGATTGGAATAGTCTATTAGTAGGTCACATAGGTTAGTTTTGCCACACCATCCCGTCTCTCAAGCTGATAACGCCGGGCGGTAAATCAGTGGGCCATAAACAGTTTGGTGATTTTCCTTTTCCTGCCTGAACATCGTGGTTCTGGTGGGATTTGGGAAGGCTCAATATCATACGTGTCGTAGAATGTTTCGATAGCTTCTACTTCTTGTTCAGGGCGATTTTTTTTTCGTTTTGCTCTGCAAGAAAAACGTTTATTGACATTTACTCCCGCTTATAATGATCCATTAGACAAGGGGCAATATTGTCCATTGTTTCACTATTGTTGTTAAGCTGATGAACGGTCTATTTTGAAGAGACGCCGGGTAAAACAGTCCAGCAGTTGTTCCTTATTGTGAAAAAATAGTTTGAGTCCTATTATTTTGCTGCACGTAATAACTTTGAGTGATGTTGACTCGAAAAAGAATGCTCTAATACTGCGAAAAAAAAAAAGAGCTGCGACTGGTACATGTTGCGGTGAAACTGAAGTTTTCGTATCCGGTGAAAAATCGCTTGCATTCGCATAGACATTTACGACGGGGTCGGTTGAGGAGAGTGTCATCACTTTAGAACAAGCGCAAGAGTACCCTGCCAAATTTTTGTTTTTGATTAGTGGTCAGGCGCTGTTCTCGTTACTGGAGAGCTATTTTTTGTTCAGTCTACAACATAATCGGTGTGTTTATGCATTCTGTTCGACTTTTCTTGGCATAGAACAAAAAAAAATCCTTGTAATTTGTTTTTTAAGGGGTTGGGAGTCTGTTATACTTTTTATTTTTCGTTTCGCAAAAAATTATTGATTCGCAGGTTTCATAATTTAAATTCATTGATCTACTCCGATCCGAGCGGCATTCCTTAATAAATAAGCTTATTTTTTTTCCGTATTTCCCAATAATGTGGCATTCGCTAAAAATTCACCTTCGCAGCTAATTTGCGTACCGTTTGCTTTGCTGTTTTGCGTGTTCTCAGCATTTTGGTGCATTCAATTTCTTCCACGTATTTTAATTTAATGTCTAAAAGGCCCGAACCAGAATCGAGTTGCATTTTTATCGTGTCTTTTTATAATCACATACTTTCTCAACCCATCTTTGTTATTTTCAATCTCCGCCAAAGTCAGTCGGTTTTTTAATTTAATTTCTGCAATGAGTACCTTTGTGTACTATGTTTTTATATATTAAACATTTTCTTGATAAATATGGACAACCCTTAACCCAATGCAAACTATTACATCGATTACACGGAGACGGGTTTTTTCTTTCTTCAAGTTCTTAGCTATATGTCGATGTGTGTGCCTTTTTTGCCCAAACTTTCGTTTTATTATTTACGTGTTTTTTTTTTTGGGGGGGGTTAAATTTTTGTCTGCACTTTTTTCATCTGCGTGACTCCAGCTTCGATATCAATCGAATCTTTTATAATAATATCTATTTTTTGGCAGTCTTTCGTTAACTTTTGCAGGGTTAGGTTTGCTTCATTTTCTAATTTTGTTAGGACATATCTCCTAATGTCCACACTCGGCTAGAAGTCAGTCCTTGCTCAAATACTAAGCATTTTTAAATTGCCTGCACTGAGGTCTGCAAGTTTTAATTCGTCGCAATATTTATTTACTACGGCTTTGTACGTTGCGAAATCATTTTCTTCGTTCTTTTCAAATTAACACATGACCAACCCTTATGGAATAAAGATACTTTTGGGCTTAATAGTTCTGTAAACAGTTAATTCCGAGGTAAAACGAAATCCACGAACTTGTTATAATCGGCCGTCTTTAGTTTCCGTAATAGTAAACAAACCCTTTTCTTGTTCGACCACTTTTTACAGTCAATACCAAAAAAAAAAAAACCCTTTATACTGACGATCATAAACGTCAAATGATTTACCTTCTTCATGTCTGTAGCAGAAATTATTAATCACATCCCATATTGAATCTTGTGAAAATGCGGTATTATTATCGGTGGACGTATTATTTTTTATGAATTGAGTAAAGCAGCTCTTTCATGTGATGATGATTTTCATATTGCTACGCCTCTAGCCTTATTAGTCGTTCTAGTCTTTCATCTGAGCGTTTCTGGTGTTCAAATAATTGTTATCTTTCCTCTGGGCGCTGCTGTCTCTCATCTAAGCGTTTCTGGTGTTCAAGCAATTTTTGTTGATATTGTTGTCTGTTCAATTTGCAGTTTTGATAATTGTTCCAATATACTTCGTAAGTCGTCCATTTTTCTATGATGTGTAAAGAAACTGAATTGACAGAAATTTAGCAGAACTATATTAAAATTAACCATTTTTAGTATTTTTTAAAGTCGGGGAAAAGGGAACACTATTTCGTTTCCTTTAATAAGTTTGCAGTTTTAAATTCCTTGGAAAGAATATTTCTTCAAAACAAGAATGCGTTTTTCATAGCCGAGAAAAATTTTTATATGTCGACAGAAATACTCAATATTTTTTTCAAAATAAATGTCTTTTTTCAATAGAACAGAAAAAAATGCTGACTGCGACGAAAAAGGCCGAAAACGGTATTTACTATTTTTTGTAAGTAAAAGAAAAAGTTCACTTGCAGCAAAAAATACGACTTTAAGAAAACTAGCCAAGGATGAATTTTATTCGATTAGATTGTAATGCAAAAAATAGCAATTTTTCCTCTTTGCCTGAAACATCGTTCATGAAATGTGAGAACTAAAGGACAAAATAAGGAAAGCGTATCATTGAACATTAAAGCATATCAACAGTCATATGAGAAAGACTGGAACAGTCATGCTAGAGAAAGTAAAATATCAACTTCCTTTTATAACAAGTACTTCTAAATTGCTGCATTTTTTCGCCCATTTTTACTGGGATATTTTATGGAAATCTCTCCAAATAAAGCAAGAATTCACTTGGAGCTAAAAATACGACTTCAGGATCTTAAACTAGCCAACGACAAATGTTATTCGGTTAGATTTTAATGCAGAAAACAGCAACCCTAACATCTGTGTCAGAAACATTGTTCATGGAATGTGAGAACTAAAGGACAAAATAAGGAAAGCGTATAATTTAATATTGAACATTGGAGCATATTATCAAATAGTCATATGAGAAAGACTGTGGAACATTCATGTCAGAAACTTGCAAAAGTCAGGGATAGGCCAAAGTCTATTTGTATCACATATAGACGAGTAACAAACGGGTTGTGAATTAACAATTCCACGGGTGACATTTTATGGGAGGGGTGGGGGCAGTCTGTGGCCTATGTTCTGATTAGTCGTGCAAAACCACATGCTATTTTAATTAATACTATTAGCAGTTAGTTAGGAAGGTGTTGATAATCAGCAGTGGTATGTGAATGTCTAAACGTGTGTGGGGTTTTGTTTCCAATGTTATAAGGAGAATTCCTTTAAAGGTTATAGAAATTTATGATGTAACTGACCAAACTGACCAAAGATGATCGTTTGTAAAATTTAGTAATATCGCATATCTCCCCCAACCGTTTAAATAAAGAAAAGAAGCACGATTAATTAGTGCCACATAGAAACTGCCACGGTTTACTGTTTATATTTACGTTCTTTACTGGATTGGTTACAGCTTATAAAGCTCAAAAAGCTACTCGAGAATAAGGGCTAATAAGTGCCATGTCCTGGCACTTGGATAGAGTTTAATTATTAGATTATTAAACAATAAATTGTTTACGTGAGACTTCTAAACGGCTATATGAAATCAGCAAAGATTGTGTTTAACAGATGGTTAGTTCAAGGAAAGAAACTTTGCACATGGAATTTTTGTTTAGTTTCATGCACAGATGGAGAATAGAGAAAATTATTAGCAGTGGTTATAGATAGACGAGTGTTTTACAATTTGAGTTGAAGGTAGTCGAGTATCTGCCATGAAAATAATGATAAAACAGAGGTAGACTCTTTATCACCCTTTTTATCACAGACAATACGTTAAGAGAGGAAAAATGGCATCACCAACTAGATTTCGAAGATAATTTGTGAAGCTTGTAAAGAGAGAAAAGTGGGCTCTAAGAAGCTCCTCCACAAATGTTATAAAATGCGGCTCTGAGCAGTTTCTTAACAGACGTAACAATGATACTCTATCTTAGGGCGTATTATACTATTGTACAAGGGAAATATTTTACAATTGCTGTAGATATTCGAGTGTTTTAAAAAGATCTTTCTTCACAATAAAGGAGGAGAAAACAGATACTACATTCTGAACCTAGTGTAAAGTTTAGGGGATTCCGCAATAGAAAACGTAAAATTGGACTGCTGCTAATAGAACATGGACATTTTTTTTTTATTTGCGTATTAAAAGTAGAAAGTGCGTGCACACACAAACACAGGAAAATGTTGTAGTTTCACTCATGTTTTCTTTATGTATTTTTTTCGAACTTATCAGCGATGAACGGAAGTAACTTCAATAGTGATTACTAGTCACGAGGTTTATCAAGCAAGATTATTTTGATCAGAGAATTTTACAGGGGTTTTTTAAACGTTTTTTTTTTCCAAATTTGTTTTTTCTTTTTTGAGCGGAAATTTTTCCGGACATTTTTTTTTACATATAATTGTTCGTTTGTTATTTTTAGCGCTTTTGCTAGCATTTTTTTTTTTCATTTTCTGTTTATTTTTTATTTTTTTCTCCTTTATTTTATGTGCGTTTTTTTTTTGTAAATTTTTAATTTTTTTAAAAAACTAAACTATCAGAAAAATATATTCCTCCTACCTTTAAACAAAATAAATGCATAAATAGAATTTTAAAAAAAGTAAATTTTACTCAGACGAGAATAAATTACATTTTTATCGCTGTCAAGCTTTAATCTAATTTGTACAAAAAGAAAATGTTAAAAAGAAACATAACAGTAAAGTTTACATATGAAAATTTCGATTTTCAAGGCATGCCTGTCCCAAGACCTACCAACAATAATTACTGATGATATACAATATATATATATATATATATATATATATATATATATATATATATATATATATATATATATATGTGTGTGTGTGTGTGTGTGTGTGTGTGTGTGTGTGTATGTGTGTGTGTGTTAATTACTAGCAGGACCCGTTAACCAGCGTTGCCCGGTGGAAGCCTGCCCCCCCCTCGCAAAAAGGTTGTTTCGGGTGGTGGCCACTGCCGCCCCTTAACAATCGCGAACTGGCTACTGTAGCTGAAATAAAATGATCTCGCTTTCACTGATGATTTGCGATTGTTTTTGGGCGATAAATTGCAGGTACTGTTTGAATTTTTAAAAATGTAATTAGGGAATGCGTAAATCAGTATGAATTAATAAAATTACGAAAAATGTCCATCAGAATAATAATGGAAAATAAAACATAAGCGTCAGAGGTTAGGGATTCTCACTTGTTTTTGGACTGTTTAGAGTGATCGAAATCAGTGGTAGCAGTCCTAGCTGTTTCCGTTTGTTGTTCAAGTCTTCCTCTCCTTTTCAACTCTTCCGCCAATAGTATTAAAGTAAATTCCAGTTTTATGTCGTCTTTTTTTAACGTGTAAAACAAAACAATTACGACTTTTTTCACTTCACTTCTTTGAGCATTGTCATGTTAAGAACGGCGTTTGGAATAGACATCCCAAATCCCCCATGTTAAGAATGGCTTTCGGAATAAACAACACCAATCACCCCATCTTAAGAACGGTGTTCGAAAAATACACCCTATACATCCATATAGAAAGAATGGCTTTCGGAGTAGATAGTCCCTTTTTATTGGGGGCGGATGGAAAAATTTTTCCAAATTTAACCGTGATAATCAATGTCAGCATACCCACGCACAAATGCTAAAAACATTGTGGGATGGCAGTGTCTGTAGGAGAGAAGTAGATTTGTTTATCGTGCGTGCGTACAACCTGATAGCCAGTGAATTACAGTGCATAATACAGATCTTTATATCCTTATAAGTACTTGTCTCCGCAAAATTCGAATGAGATTTTCTTAATCAGCATAATCGAAAAACCTATAAAAGTAGTCATTGTAAAGAAAATTTGTGGAGGCGGACATAATGCTCAAATTTAACACTCACAAAAAAAAACTTGAGAATCAACTCGGTAAAGAAATTTAATAAAAAATATTCCACTGTATTCAATTCTCATAGGAAATGATGAATTTTACTGTAAATTTTAGCGTAGGTATGGGTGTAAAAAATCATTAATCGTGACTACAACAATCGTGTGCATGTCTATCAACTGAAGTATGGAAAGAAGACATGGGAAGTATCTAAACAGTTTGACAAAATATGTAAGTTATCAACTGAAAGAAACATAGCTATATGAAAAGATATGCGATAAAAAAAAAACTATAAAATTGCTAAAGAAAGGTTACGTATATCTATATATTTTCATTATAAGCGTGGTAAAAATGAAAATACACCATAGTTAAGTATAAAAATAGTTTAACAGTTTTAAAATGTGAAAAATATATACAGCGAGATACAAACCGAGTAAGCCAAAATGAGAGGCAATAAATAAATGTCTGTTGTTTTTTTTTTCGATGTGAGAAAGAGAGAGAGAGAGAGAGAGAGAGAAAGTTGGGAAGAATATATACAGCGAAACAATCCAGTAAATTGTGCACGTTTAAATGAAGTATATATAAATAAATTTTAAAAAAACATAACCATGTTTGAAAAAAGTATAATTGATTACTGAAACAAATGTATGAAGTGAGCGAGTAATTTAATCATAGGGCAAAATTAGATATCATTGCAACGCCATGTTTGAATGATACATTAGCGTTCGCTTAACAGGCTAATACCATATTCTGAAATATAGGAATGGCCATTCCTCATCCAATCAGAAGGAGCGGAATTAGTTAGAGGAGACTTTATTTTTTTATGTAACGGAAAAGGGAAAGATTATGTTATGTCAATGAATTCATGATCCAGTTATGAAGGGTGAAATCCCATATCTGCCCAAAGTGCAGAATCCTCCCCCTCCAGTGATTACTAGGAGCGATAGAAGCACTTGCTATTTAGAGGGAAAAATATAAAGATGGTTGCGATAGTGACGATGTTGCTCTTAGGATGAAATGTAGAATTTTATTATAACGACCAAATGTGTCTAAAATCGCGTGCTAGAGTTACATAAGCTAGTGGCTAATAGTCTAGACATAATAAATTTGTATGTGGCATCTGTTGTTTCAAACCTACGATACTTTGACCCGGAAGGGAATTTCTGGAATTAAAATATTATATAGCAACAAAACAGTAATTTACGTACACGTGTTTCACATGAATCTCATCATCGGCTGTAATTGTGACATCATTTAAGAATTCGATTTTTATTGTTGAGCACGTTAAAGTTAAAATAACTTAAATTACTTAAGATCGAATACTAGATTACGATGTTATAATCATTAGATTACTATGGACGGATGTCTCGACATTGAATAATAAATGTTTAAATTTCAACGATATTTCTCTCGGTTAAAGTTGGCCGTGTTGTTTGTTCCTTGTTAATGGAGTCGGAGATGGCTTCGTGACCAGGTTCGAATCTCCATTCACTGATGATTCCTTAAAGGATGAAACACTATTGTCTGTAGATATTGAAAAATAATTGTAGTAGTAATTATATATATATATATATATATATATATATATATATATATATATGCACCAGGACCTATTTAAAATTTTATTCATTTAATCTTGTCAATTCTAGCTGACGGTAATACTGAAATTTGCTTCTTTCAATATATTTCATTTTATTTGTATATATATATATATATATATATATATATATATATATATATATATATATATATATATTGTCGAAACCAATTTTTATCTTATCATTTAATCTTGTAAATTGTAGATTAATTTAACAATGCCTACAAAAACATAATTTTCACCCTTCGATATAAGACAAATCCTAGTCAGTTATTCTAAATTAATATCTTCCGAAACCAATTTAAAAAAAAATATTCGAAACTCCCCGCGTTAAAACTCAACAGTTAATCATTAATAATATGGCTTATGATACCGGTAATATTTTAAAATGCTTAAAGTAATAGAATTTTATCATTTGACGCTAATTCAAGAACTTTATCGTCTCCACTGGGACAGCCTGGAAATAGTCTCCCGACGTAATTTTGATAAACAAAATATAAACGTATTCACGAAAATTATTTGATCTTCGCAAATAAAATTTAAAAAAAAAAAAAAATAGGTACACGCAAAGCACACCACCGTCCAGTTTTGCATTTAACTGAAATATGCATATTTTTCTTATTTTGTTTTCTATTATTTTTGTTTTTTTTTGCATTTATTTTTATTTTTGTTATAATTGTACCTATTTTTAATTATTTTCGTCTTTATTTTTATTATAATATTTCATTCCAGTCTAAACTACCCGTGACCCGTTGGGTCAGAATGTTATATTAGCTATGGAATTCGTGTATGCGCGTGACACTTGAGACGTAAAGAGATTTTTTTTTTTTTTTACATAAGAGAAACATTTCTATGAAAGTATATTAGAATGAAAAATCACGGACGGATCACTCAAAAATGAAAAAAAATCCTTTAGCATGGTTAAATAATCTGATATATAAAAGGGAAAATGTATGTGTGTTTGTATATCTGCCAAAAACTTTCGACAAAAGCGTCAGAACATGGCAAAATTGGTATCGTTTTAAAGCTCGATATCTCGGATGACAAATAGCGAAAATTAGCCAAAAACATTAATTCCTCCACCGTCAACTGGGCCGTGTTTGTATGCCTCGGAAAACCTTTCGACAGAGGCGACGGAACCTGAGGAAACCGGTATCATTTTAAACCTCGATCCCTCGTACGACAGATATCCAAAAGTTGGCCAAAAACATCATTCATTCGTTCACCCTAAACTGGCCAGTTTTGTACAACGAGGGGTCGCTTTTTTCGCCGACATTTTAGCAAGTTATCATCTTCTTTTCGATTGGCTACACTTAATATTAACGTTGCGAACTTTCGATCGGACGATGGAGACATCACCTTTTTTAACCTTTTTTTTCTTCTTCGTCTTACGGGTTCGAGCCTGCCTACTTACTACCACTTTTTTTACACCTCTGCATACTGCTGTTTTGATCCCTACTGCTACTACCACTTTTTTTTCGAGGTTTCCTACTACCCACATTCTGGCACCTCGGCCACTGTTTTTGCCCCACCTCATCCCATGGCGGTCTTTACTACACCACCTTAACACCCGGGTAACACCGCGGATACCCTGCTTGTTAGGTAATAATTCTGTTATTTAGGAAATATTTTCAATTTTCACCAGATTTGGGCAAATAGCGCCACTGCCTTGTGCATGGCTTGGAAAAAGCCCTAACAAAAAACAATAAGCGGATGATAAAGCACTGCAACAATTTTCCGGTAACTCATGCAGCTGCCTTGGCTACGACCGTATTCGCTTGCCTTTTCGTCGAACTTTGTCTGTTACACCCAGAGGCAAATCTATGTTGTTATTACCCGCATAGATCTGCATCCGGAGCGGTAACTTCAGCTTCATCTGTATGACCACATCAGACGCTGTAGTGCGCCAGACTAGATGCAGAGCGCCATTGTCTCACGAGACAGAAGGTTGGCATTATCATAACTTTGTTCTTTTAGTAAATATAAAAAAATAACAGTAAATAGCCCAGAAGATATTCAAGAATTAACCCAGAACAATTGTCTTAATTAAACAAAAAGAAGAAAACAAGGGGAAAGGGTGGGGAAGTTCATTACGCAAATTAGCTAAATTCGTAAATACTAATCATTAAAAAAGGCTAATTGCTGTTTAAGGATATTAAATTTCAATCTAATTTTAAAAAATAAAGAAAATAAAATAATAGATAATTTGTTTTAAATATACGTCCATTAAACCTATTTTTTTTCGTTTGTTTTGTTTTATTTTTGCGACTGCAGTGCTATTTCAAGCTAAGGTCTAATAGACCAACGAGATTAACATATTTGAAACACAAACTACATAACTACTACATAACGGACAAGGTATATTACTAAAATGTTTGGACGCATCTAAGATATGAATTACTTCCGTTCGATTTTCAGATTTAGTGGTGAAATATAGAAAGACATATTTACGCACAGGGTAACTTATAGAGATGTTGGCAAAAATATAAGGTACTTTTTTTTCAATTTATAGATTCTGCCGAACTAATAACGTTATTCATAATATGGCGAGGGAAGTGCGTTTTGTAACTATTCTGTACTTTCACCTAAACAAAAGATACCGTAAATAGAGTCTTTAGTTCGAAACTATGTGCAATGGACTGCTTCCCAGCTGACTACAATCTGATTGTCTTCAAGTCCAATGTAAAAAAGTTATTGATGAACCGTCTTTCTATGTAAACCAACTTACAAAAATCCCACTACCTATGTTAAAAACGCTATAACCACATGGACTAATGTATAACAATTAACCCTTATCCTCGAGTGGCTTCCGGGCCTTTAAAGTGGTGATTCCTGTGTAAAAAAATACTCAGTTCAAGATTCATTTGAAGATCGGAGGTTACATCGGCCGAAACGTTAGTACCACAAACGCATTAAGGCGAAATCGACCTTTAACGGTCACAAACAACCAAGCGTATTTTTTTCCTGATTAAACTTTAATATAAACATGTCGTTACTTTTTTTCAGAATACGGACAGTGCTGAAGAAATAGTAATATTATCATTTAGAAACTCATTGTTTTTTAGTTTTTTGTATTTTCAGCTAACAATTTAATAAATAAAACTATATTGTAAAACAATGGATTAAACTTGAAAATCCTACATAAAAAATAGTTTTGTTCGTATTCAAAATAAGTGCCTAATTTATGGGGAAAAAATGCGTAAATACCGGAACTACTTTTTAAAATAACAAGCAGACCCGTTGCAGCCAGATGGCTGCATATTATGAACGAAAAGCGAGTAAGTCCAGTGTATTTACACAATTTTTATTTAGATGAAAGAAACAACAACAGTGGAAACAACAACAGCAAGGAAGTGTTCAACACGAAAGTATTTCTACTGTCTCATCGCTCATCAGGACTGATATTTCTTTCAGTCCTAGGTTGTATCTCCTTGAGTGCTCTCTAGTGAGTGGTTTTCTTTCATCCAGCACCAGATTTGATTGTTGTGGATTCTCTTGGCAGAGGATCTGACAGACCATCTTAAAGTTATGGGCATAAGGGTCCCAGTCTCTCAGATGCTGCTGAAGAATATCAATGAGGTTCTGGAGAATCTGCTTTTCATGGACAGTAGCTGATGCTGGTAGGGTTACAGTAGCTGATGCTGGTAGGGTTACAGTAGCTGATGCTGGTAGGGTTACAGTAGCTGATGCTGGTAGGGTTACAGTAGGTAGCCTGACTTCATTCTCTTTTTGAGCATGACCAGGGTCCATGACATAAAGCTGGGCAAACTTCGGTTCTTGTCCTACATCTGGCTGCAGTTCCCCCATCATTAGGGATACCTTTCCTTGTATGGTGATTGTTGGTTGCCATTCATGGTGTCGAGGTGGTCCTGGTGGGTGATCGACTTTGAGACAGGCCATTGCTAGGGAATTGTTTATCTGCCTAGTGTACTTGAGGATGCATGCAGAGTGGGGATGATTTCTTTCCCAAAGCTGTTTCAACGGATCAGGATGATCAGGGAATGTGGGTGGGGCAACCTTTCCATTCTTACAACAAATGCGTCTTGCTTCATTTTTCTATTTAATCGCATGACAACTTGGGTATACTTTGACCATTGGGGAGGCTACGCCGTCTTCAGTGATGAAAGATCCAACACTGGAGTAGGAAAACAATTGGTCTCCAGATAGGAATTTTTCAGCGGCGCGTGCTTTATTGTAAGCAAGGCCTAGTTGTTTTCTCTGGTGCTCTCGTCGATCAGCTGTCTGTCTTCTGTCCTGATCACGCCATAAACTCCTGGTGTGTAGTGACTCCCCTTGCCTCGCATTAGCAGTAGCCTCCCGATCCTCTTGCAGTCTTTTATCCCTGGTGCCTCCTGTCGCCTCGCATCATCTGTGGCCTCCCGATTTCTTTGAAGCCTTTCAACTCTAATGTGTGGTGCCTCCTGTCGCCTCACATCAGCTGTGGCATCCAGATTTCTTTTATGCCTTTCATCCTTGGTGTGTAGTGCATTCTGTCGCCTCGAATCAACTGTGGCCTTCCGATTTCTTTGAAATCTTTCAATGTACTTGCAATAACCCTTATCCCTGAGTGGCTTCCGGGCCTTGATATGTGGTGATCACTGTGTAAAAAAAAAATCCCTGGTGTGTGGTGACTCCTGTCGCTTCGCATCAGCTGTGGCCTGCTGATTTCTCTCAAACCTTCATTTTTTGACTCTGGAGACATTTGTCGTCTTCTCTCTTGAGATTTCACAGCTTGATTCGTTTTCCGACCCAACGAACTTTTCCGTCTTTGGGGCATAGTGATCGCTGGAACAATACTACTATAGAATAAAATAATATTGGTGAAATTGAATATTAGACATGGACAGATAGACAGACATATATATACACATAGACACACACATAGACAGACATAGATAGATACATACATAGGACATTATAGGCATATAGATATATAGATACACAGAAAGGTATGTAGACATAAACACAAATATATAGATATATATCCTAGATATATAGATGTATAGATAGACACATATATAGGCACATCGACACATATATAGAGATATATAGTATATAGATACACAGAAAGTCATATAGACACGCATAGATAGATAGATACATAAGACATTATAAGCATATAGATATATAGACCACAGAATGGTATATAGACATAGACACAGATCTATAAAAATATAGGCCTACTATATAGATACACAGAAAGTTCTGTCAAACACATATAGACACAGATATATAGATATATTAGTATATCTATATATAGACACAGGGATTGAGAATGCACTAAAAATGTGACTTTTGCATTTTTTTTTGCATTTTTTTTTGCATTTTTTTTTTGCATTTTTTTTTTGCATTTTTTTTTTTTGCATTTTTGCATGCATGTGTTACATTTTTTTTTTTTTTGCATTTCCATACACCAAACATGGATATAAATATCACTAAAACATTCGCTGGGTTGCCTGTAGGCTGAGATAAACTGCGTCACACACACAGACAGATAGTAGGAAAATTTATATAGAGATTTAATTACCAAATTAAATCCGCTAGAATGCATTTTGGTTTATTTCAAGTCATGTGTGTCTCATAGAGACGTTTGTAAGAATATAAACTAAAGGGAGTGCATGTTTAACGATGGAAATGTTTTCGTATTTGCAATCTGAAGAGTGACAAACGGATGGACAGGAAAAAGGACAAATAACCAGAGAGAAACTTTTATAAAAATACATAGACGTATCTTAAAATACCATATCAACTGAAAGCGTGACAAACGAATGCTTTTGTATAGAACCTTCTATCCCCGAACTTCAGCGCGACAAGCATACCGAGCAACATACTGGTAGACGTTGCCTTTTGCGAATATGCCTGGATGCAAAAAAAAAAAAAAAAAAAAAAAAAAAGAATAAAACAAACTATGTGATTGACAGCTAATAAAATGTTTTAGGCTTTTTCGACGTTTTTCCCCTTTTGAAGTCGATAAGTGGAGATCGCACAAGCATATTTTGGGATTCATTACTTTAAGTGGGATGAAGAATTAAAATTATAAGAACGAATGCAGGCAAGGCTATAGTTTAATTGCTACGAGCCAGTTTGTAGATAAGCAACTATACATGATGGTCTGTCTGTCGGTCGCTTTCAATACTTAAACCAGAAGTGGCTGTTTATTACGTCCCGGTGTATTAAGCGTTTTAGTTGAGAAAGTGGATTTCTATCTCCCATCACTGGAGCCAGGGAATTACATCAGCTCCAAAGACAACAAAGTATGAACCAATTTTTGAAACAGTTTTTTTTCACGGTTGACTGAGGAACGCCTGATGCCCTGTGCAGTTCTAGGAGGTCCATTCTCCTACGCCGTTCCCTTTCGACTTTCGGGGGAGAGTAAGTTTATTGTTTACTGTCTGAAACGCCTCTACCGAGAAATATTGATGGAATTGCTCAGGCATTTTAATAGAACAAAGGGTTCATTATTTTGGGGTGCTGGCTTGACTCTCCACCTACCTAAATCTTCCTGTGGTGGGAACATCTCCCTTCCACTGCGAAAAGCCTTGAAGGGAGAAAGATTAGAAAGCCAACGCACAAGAAGAAGTACACTCTGTCCCATACGCTGAGCAGCCGCTGCATTCCAATTAGGATCACCTCAGGTAATCAGTAATAAACTAATACTTTCTTAAAAATAGAAAGTAAAGTCTAGAAAGCTGGACTACCTAGAGCTGCTTGGAATCATACCCCAGCCCGACAGATATTAGGTCATTACCTACTTAAAAATGGGCTCGACTCTCAAACAGATTGTCGAGGATGTATCTTCGATTGGCATAATTATAATCAACATAGTATGTGTTAGCTTGAGAAAGGAATCTCTTTCTTACGTCATCTAATTGTTAAGTCGTATTTTCCAGCTGTTTTATATACTAAAAGCTGTCAGGAATATAGGTAAAAAAGCCATTTGAGGATAAGTGCTAATGAGATGGACCGACTGAGTGAACGAAATGCGAATACATTTGAGGATAGTTCATCACATAAAGCCGTAAGCATTGGATTCGAAAAGGACTAAATTATAATCTGCAAAGAAGCAAAAAGGACCCCCCCTCCTATTGTTGTCGTCTAAATGACTTACGAGGAAAGATCAGGTACTGGAGCTCAGTAGAACACCTTCCATGGAAATAGCGATACAGATAGGTAAGTAGATGAAATCATACGCTATTGATGTCATCTGTTTGAGATCTCAGCCAACTTGCACGGAGACAGCAAACATGCACTATAAGAAACTAGATAACCAGCATGTAAGTCCGTTTGCGCCAGTGAAATAGTTTCTGATTCATTTTTTTTTTTAGATGAGGATTGATAATCCGTATTATTTGTATTGGACTACTGTTCTCATCTTTAGTGTTATTCGCACAACGTTTCGGTCGATGTAACCTTCGGCCTTCTTCGGGTATCTCTTGTGGAACTCTTTCTGTCGGACTCAGTAGCCTGCACGGAATTTTGAACAGAAGCCTTTCCTTAATCTTCACGGCATAGCATAATCTCATTTCACACTGACCCGTAGCGCTAAAGTACTCGGTAAAATTCAGTTGTAAGTGATGCTCTCCTGCAGATTTTTCATTTTTTTTCATTTTCACCCCAAACAAGGCACATTGCCACTTTGATGTAGGGGGCTACTATCAGGGACATAAGCATCAGGGGTACTATGTAGGGAGTTGGGCAGCAAGATGTCGATTCACATTACACTTGTAATTCTGCATGTCAGTACAGTTGTGGAAGCAGAGACGCGGAAGGGAATTCCAAAGTCTAGGGGTTCTAGGAAAGAAGCTACTGGGGGAGAAGGCTCTTTTGCATATAGGGGTCTCTACTGTGAAGTGGTGAGATTTAGCTGCTTGTCGGGTTGGTCGGGGGTATTTACGTCCAGGGGGTACAAGTGCTTGCAGTTCGTCAGAGCATTCAACATTAACGTACTTGTAAAACATGCAGAGGGATGCAACATTTCGTCGATGGGACAGAGGTTTAAGTTTAGATGAAAGTTCAGGACCTATCAGATTGGCGATTCTCTTTTGAACCTTGCCTAGGAGCGAGAGACTAGTGGCAGATGTAGCAGCCCAAATATGGCAATTATACTCCATACATTGGCGAATGGAGGCCTTATAGAGGTACAGGATACTTTCGGGTGTTAGTAGCTTTCTAGTACGGTAGAGAGAACCCACCTTCTTCGCAGCGGTCCTGGCAATACTCTCAATGTAATTGTTCCAACTCATGTTTCCTGAGAACGTTAGGCGGAGGAGCCAAAAAGATGTACATTCAGATAAAGATTCATTGACTGTTGCTATTGGTGGTAGAGATGGTTTCTTGTAATTATTGAAGGAAACAAGTTTAGTCAGCGTTGAATGTGACCATCCATTTTTGTGCCCATTCCACTACAGATTTGAGGTCATCTTCTAGTGTTTCTGCCCTTTCTTTAGATATGTGTTCATTTGTTTTCCTGTCGTGTCTGTTATAGAGCGTGGTGTCGTCAGCATATATACCCATCTCACAGACAATTTTGTCAGGGAGGTCATTTATGAATATTAGGAATAATAGAGGTCCAAGAATAGATCCTTGAGGCACTCCCGCATTTATATCATATTGTTTAGGTGTACAACCGTCGAGGACAACCTGCATTTCTCTCTTATCTAAGAAGGATTAATTATGTTAAGTATTCTTCCAGTGATACCGGATGATCTGATTTTCCTGAGAAGACTTTCATGCATTACCCTGTCAGAAGTCTTAGATATATCTAGAGCCACCGTCGGGTTAGGGTTAGGGTTACCCTCCCCCGCGATTTAAGTTTCCATCCTTGGTACGACCAATACTCACAGTACAATTGCGTCATCTTAAGTCATACTTTTCTGGAACTTGAAGTGTCAGTGTGGGTGACAGAAAGAATATAATTACGAATTACTTGGGATTCTGTCCAGTTGTAGCTGACTGGTATGAGAGCATGCTATCCTTGTGAGTTAAAAGATCTTGCATTTGACCTTAAGCGGGAATATATATATATATATATATATATATATATATATATATATACGCATACTCTTATATATCTAAGCCTATATGTATATATATAAGTATATATCTGGTTGAGATAATTTTATAAAATATTCTTTAATATTTATAATATACTTTAATTTTACCATCTTGGATCATTTTCGTAAATTTAATTGTAATTTTTATTATATATATATATATATATATATATATATATATATATATATATATATATATATAGCTGAACGCCTGTGTGTGTGTGTCTGGTCACGAATAGGCTCCTATATGGTTGACTATTATAGAAAACTGATAAGATATAATGATAGAAGATGTATCGAGTCGCAGGAATGGGTATGTTTCATCTGGCATAATGATGATTCATTAAAATTGTGGGGTTTGCGTACGCGCCTAGTCCACAAAGTATGGAAATAAAAAAAAATTTAAATTAAAAAAAAAAAGTTTACAAGTGTTTTTGATATAGATGTACATAATAATACTTCGATGAGTATGTTTTCACTTGAATAGGGATAGTATACTAAAATTGTTGGGTCTGCGTTCGCGTCTTGCCTCCATGGAATGCAAATAGGCACAAACTTTAATAAAGACTTTTCATATCTATATGCGTAAGTAATTAATTATGTTTCAGTTTGAAGAAATATGGTATAATAAAATTATGGGGTGTTCGTTCGCATCTAACCTCCATAGAATGGAAATATGTCACCAAGTTTAACAAGGTTTTTTAATATAGATCCACAGAATATTGTGATAAGTGTTTCAGTGTGAACAGGTATGGTATAATAAATTATGAGGTATATTTATTTTATTTTTACTTTCATCATATATCCCTTTGGTTTTGATACCCCCAAATTCGGAGCTATCTCTTTACAACCCTTCTTTTCATAACCTATCATACTTTCATAAATCAGAGTTCATTTTCTGTAGGCTGTTTTTGTAACCCAGTCAACGACGGGTACTTTTGCTAATATATATATATATATATATATATATATATATATATATATATATATATATATATATATATATGCGCGCGTGCGTGTGTGTGTGTGTAGAAACATTGAATAAAATAGCAAAACTGTTTTCTAGGACACGTTAAAAATGTAATTTTTTAATTAAAAGAAAAATACGCTTCTATTCTTTTCTTTCATTTTTTAAAGTTTAAATATTTCCGATAGTGAAAGAGTTATATTGCTAGGTTTATTTCCATGCAAGAAAAATCCCTGCGTAGTACAGTCCAAGGTGTGCCGCCGCTGCTGCTGTTGTTGTTGTTGTTGTTGTTGAGAAAGTACGAGGTGTAAAGGTACTTTCTAGTAAGCCTTCTTAGTGCATGTTCCCTTAAAGGTAAAGGAATTGAAATTAAAACTAGGAAAAATGATTAAAAAATACAACAAAACAAAACAAAATATTAAATAAATAGATATATAATTGGCTATTCATACCCGCAATTCATATATATATATATATATATATATATATATATATATATATATATATATATATATATATATATATATATGATGAAAATAATGGAAATAGTATTCCGACAAAATAGAGAAAATAAACGTTGATGAACACATAATACTGTTTGTTCCTTTTTATTATATATATATATATATATATATATATATATATATATATATATATATATATATATATATATATACATATACAAAATTTTCGGCCGTACCTTCGGTCGTCCTCGGTTTCATGAAGGGGGTGTGTATGCACGGGAAGGAGTTGGTAGGAGTAGAAAGTATAGCTAATCAGAACGTGCCGTGTATGCTTCATATATATATATATATATATATATATATATATATATATATATGTATAAATACGTATATATATATATATATATATATACGTACGAACATACACGTAATGCATATGTACATACAAAATAAAAATCAAACAGCAAACAAATAAGAACAGTGAAAATCCTATTTTATTTCATATACTGACACCCTATCTTTTAAAATCTATCAGTTGTTTTGGGAAAAGAACGCTGTACACATTTTGAATACCAATAACTATTACTTTTTGTTCGAAAAATACGATCAAAAACTCGTATTATTAAATATTTGATATATATGCACATATATAACATATATATATAACATATATATAATATACATATAATATATATAATATAATATATATATATATATAACTACTTCATTTACTCACATAAAATTAATATACGAAAATATAGATTCATGCGTAGATTTTAAGTATTTACTTCAAAAGTGCTCAATACGTAGGTAGAGCTAGTTAGTAATTTATAGAATATATATGGCGATTAGGCTACACTGAATATTCGGTGTTTCATCCACTAGGATTCGTCAGGCTTATGCTCGAATTCTGTGGTTGTTTATCGTTTTTATATGGTCCTCTTCTGTTGAGGATTTTAAACGATCACACATATATGTATATATATATATATATATATATGTATATATATATGTGCATATATGCATGTACACATATGTATATTTATATATTAAAAAAAGAAAAGAAAATGGCTGCCTTAAACCAGTAAACTAGTTTTAAAACAGATCCTTTGTTCGATAAAATGCATGCCCATTGGCTGATAGGAAGGGGTGCGGTTTATACTAGAAAGCTGATTGGCTAACTAAAATCCTCAACAGAAGAGGACCATATAAAAACGATAAACAACCACAGAATCGGCATATATATTCTATAAATTACTATATATATATATATATATATATATATATATATATATATATATATATATATATATATTGGATTTTTTTTAATTTATATATATAGAATATATATATAATGCCGGCAAAAAAGAAAGTCCGCACTTGTAATTTTTTCAAAAACTGCAAATTTAGGCTAAATTTAACTGTTTAAACAACCTATACCTCATTTGGATTGGCCTGCACAATCTCCAGACATCAATTCTATCGAAAACATATGGTATTACACCAAGCAACTCATCATCATCATTATCGCAATAGAAATTAACCCATCGCATGGCGGTGCTGTTTGCCTCCTTAAGGTCTTGGTTTGAGCAATGAGGATCCAATCGGCAGTTTTCCCTATAAGGTGGTGCATCGTTTGTACCTCTCCACATGGACATAAAGGTGAGGTGTTTAGGCCCCACTAGTGGAGATGGTCTTTTGTTTTGCCTACTTTGGCTCTGGCTCTATTTAGAGTCACCCAGTTTTTTCTATCAAGGTTTGAACCCTGGGGGAGTGTTTCTTTTGGGTCAGGTAGGGCTTCATTGTTAGTCCTGCTGTTATAGTCTCGCCATCGTTCTATCCTATAGGAGGCATCTTGCCTGGGATCGATTTCCTCTATATTGATGAAGCTACTGCGAGATTTTAGTCTTTGTCTCACTGATTGGTGGCCAAATAGTGAGTGCCTGTTGTCGTTAAGCTGTTTGTACCGTTCTATTCTGGTGATGACATCTCGCCTGATATGTGGTGGTGGAATACCAGTTAGGCAGTATAGAGCTGACAAGGGAGTTGGTCTTAGGACATCAGTTATGGCCCGGTATGTCTTGTTCAGCTCTACATCAATTTTATGGGCATGGCATGATCTCGCCCATACTGGGGCACAATACTCCGCTGTGGAATGCCACAGTGCGAGAGCCTCAGTGTTTTGGGCTCGGCACTCAAATTGCTGGTGGTAAGCTTACTGAGAAGTCTGTTTCGTGATGACAGCTTGCCTTTCAATTTGATAATGTGCTTTCTAAAAGAGAGTGTTCTGTCCAGAGTTACCCCGAGGTAGACTGGGAAAGGTTCATGTGTAAGCATGTTGTCATTCCACATGACTCTTAGTCTCCGATTTGCTTGGTGATTATTAAGATGAAAGGCGCAAACCTGGGTCTTGTTTGATGGAATAACCACAGAGGTGGTAACACACTTTGGAACAACTGTAAGAAAGTGGTTACTGGCCCTAATGAATAACTGTGCGTCATCCCTCAAACTCCCTAAAATCTGGAAAAAGGCAAGTGGTAGCCATTCTAAAACCTGGAAAATACCTCACATCACCTAAGAGCCATCGACCTTTCTCCCTACTGTGCATTCTCTATAGACTATATGAGCGCATGATAATTGCCAGAATAACGGAAACAGTGGAAGAACAACTCTCAGCTGACCAAGCTGGCTTTAAACCAGGTCGGTCATGTTGTAGCCAGATTTTAAACCTGATCCAATTCATTGAGGATGGATTTGAGACCAAAAAAATAACAGGCACTGTGTTTGTAGACCTTACAGCAGCCTATGACAATGTCAACCATAGGGCACCCATACTAAAAGTATCCCAAATGATACAAAACTCAGATTGGTGAGCATAATTGAATGTCTACTTAGTAATCGGCGTGTCCATGTTGAGATGGATGGAAAAAAGAGTAGATGGTTTATCCAAAAACAATGGCCTCCCACAAGGTTCGCTTTTGGCTCCAACCATATTCAATATCTACACTAACGACTAAACACAATACCCAAATATACAAAGATATATATATATGCCGATTACCTATGCATCACCACCCAGACAAATAGTTTTGACATCATAAAAGAAAGACTCTCTGATGCCCTAGCCACTCTCTCTAGGTACTGCAAAAAGTGGTACTTAAATGCACCAAGCAACTGCTACGCAATGATAAAATTTCAAAATTGGAAAAACTTTGGACAAAAATTTAAGAAAAGTGGGATGCCTTTTCCCCGGAGTATTGCTGCAGTCTAATTCAAGGAATTTCCAAAAGATTGCAGGTTGTCAAATTGCAGAAAGGTTATGCTACTAAATATTAACTAGTTCATTGTGTTCCTATTTTATTTGTTGTTGCATTAATACCCCAAAGTTACATTTAAATAACAATTTTCCATTGTGCGGACTTTCTTTTTGCCTCCTCAATTTTAAGTTATTTTTTTGAATTCACATGAACACTAGAATATTTCAATTAAAAGTCAAATATGAACAGGTTAAATTATAGAAGAATAAAAGGCGAATCAAATGAGGTATAGTTTGTTTAAACAGTTACATTAAATTCAGCTTAAATTTGCAGTTTTTGAAAACAGTTACGTACGGACTTTCTTTTTGCCGTCTGTGTATATATATTTCACTAGTTATTCCAATGTAAGATGCATTTAATTTATACTCATAATATTTTACTCATATTTTATGAAGTACGTCTTTCACGTGTTTCGTTGAAGAGAGGAAATCCACCAAATAATACCCAGAGACAAATGTATGTTCCTTAAAAAAAAAACAAGGTTGAAAGATTTTTTATATAGAATGAAAAAGGATCTAATAGGAAATAAGACTTCCTAGAACTGCACAGAACCTAACTCCCACCGCAAAATTAACAGGCACTAGATAGAGATAGATTTGAATACTCTGAAATAAATAGAAAGATAAACGGTCTTTAATTGAAATAGAAAGAGCAAGATATATAAGACAAGTAATTTTTATCATTATAAAAAAGATTATTTTTCTCATGTATCTTACCTTTAACAAAACAAGAACAAAAGAATAAATTTCTTAATTTACAAACAAAAATATTTTCAAAAATTCTTATCTAAAAATGATTAAATATGTGATTTCGCGCGCATTATTCCTGTCCATTATGGGACCTAGCTAATTAAAAACAAATGTTTGTCCTCCAAATAAAATTTCATGTTTCCGTGTTAAATTCTTCCCTTACTTATCTTTTTTCTTCTTCTTTTCTATTTATTGTGGTTTGTTAATGTTTTGCTTTATTCGCTTTTAGATGTTTTACTTATCGAAAATAGACAAGGGCGGAGGAATACTCAGTAGGTATGAAGCGTCGCCTGCGATTGGCTAAATATTGATATAAATGATGTCCGAACTTTTTTAATGAATTTTTTTTTTTTACTTTGGTCTATTATATTTCAAGAGATTTTTTTTATTAATATACTGTTCTTACAAATTACGATGAACGCATTCGTCTATTTCTACGTAAATTAATAAATTCGGTCTTCTAAAAATTATCGTGCAAATAGTTTAATTCATTGTAATAGAATGTCATAAGGTACCATTCTTGTAGGACATTATGTTCCTTGAATAATACGTATTTACCTGCTAGGGCGGTTGGTTGTTTTTTTTTTTTTTTTACGCTATATTAACTCTTTTCAGGTTATTTAATGCATTTTTAATAGAATATATTTGTTTTTTTTCAAGTCGGTTTCTATTATACCCATAGTTGGGACCCTACCAGATACTACCCCTCCGGGTCAGGGTGGACCTGGGAGAAATGGCAATTAAAGGGTAGCTCCACACTCCCCAAAACCCACAAGCTGGGGCCTCACCATAGTTTAAGGTCATATCCAGGACCTACTTGCTAGGGCCTGTTGTATAACGTATATAAATGCTAAATAATAATCAGTTGTAAGTGGGAGTTTTCTGGCGGTTGGTAGTTCAATCTTAATTGCTGGCTATATTAAAAATATATGTTTTCTTTCTCAAGGCTATACGTGAAGTCACTTGATGTAAGAAACTAAAGAATACTATGTCAACGTCAAAAAACAGTTACCTGTATTTAGTTCTCTCTCACTGTGAGTGTTAGGGTCGGAAAGTGGGGTTGAGAAGTCAGCGCCGAAGAGGAGGAACACTCAGACCTGCAGAAATTGTCGAGGCATTACTATCGGCATTCCCCGCTGAGGGCACCTAAGGCGATTAGCAATAAACTACCCTAGTCAAAGAGAGAGGGGAAGATCTGGAAAGTAGACTTCCTAAAACAGCAAAGAACCTAACTCCCACCGCAAAATTAACAAGGATCGGATCATTTCAGGAATGGCCTAATCTATATTACAAGTACGTCCAAGGATGGAGTACTGCTGCCACATCTGGGCAGGAGTTGCTAAAAGCAGCCTATCCTGCCTTGACAGAGTACAAAATAGACTTTGTGTCTTAGTGAGGGATGCCCTTTTCTCTTTCCTGCAACCCCTCTCCCACAGAAGAGGCGTTGCGAGCTTGTCTTGGTTTTATCCTTATTTTCATGGCAAGTGCTCGTTTTAGCTCCAATCTCTGGTCCCCCCTCGCCAATCTTTCACGATAAACACCCGTCTAGCTGAAACCATTGTCAAAACATTTCCCCACTCTTTATCTGTTCCTAAATCAAAATGTAGATTCCATGAACAAAGCTTCTTTCTTAGAGATGCATGCCAGTAGAACTGTCTTCCGTTTTTCTGTTTCCCACCTGACTACATCTTGGATGTCTTCAAGTCCAACATAAACAAATTCCTGATACCTCCCCTTAAGTAAGACACTTCATCAAATTTCCATTACTTACGATTACCGCGATATTATCCCATTGATTACTGTACACGCAATAACCCTTATCCCCGAGTGGCCTCCGGGCCTTGATAAGTAGTGACTTCCTTGTAAAAAAAATATCCGTTGACTTTCGTCCAGGATAAAAATCCCTACAGTAATTCTTTTTTTCCATTCGTCGGAAACATCACTCATGAAATGTGAGAACTAAAGGACGAAATAAGGGAAGTCATTATTAACGAAAGAGAACAAGCAGCTTACATTGTGAATTAAATAAATGGCGCTATTCGAAATTCCGTACAGATTTCCGAACTTGGCATAGAGATTCGCGAGTTGGACTAAATATACCATGAAAAGGTTGAAGGCTACAACAGCCGAAACGTTATGGAAATAACATCCAAGATGAGAACAGTAGCTTGAATAATTACAAATAATCAATCCTCGGCTATAAAAATTCTAGCACACAAAAAAACTATCTGAGATTATTTTCCTAAAATAAGAACTTTCCACATTTATTAAAAGTAATCATGTCGAACAATCTTTACCTGGATAAAGAATAAGAAGATACGTCGCTTTTTATTTATGTTTAGCCCATTTATTAATCGGTATCTAGTTTTTGTTAATTAGGAATCCATTTACTCTCTGGTCTTAGATCATCCAGCTGTCTGAAGCTACTATCTTTCTGATTTGAAATGCACCAAACGTTAATGTTATTTTGTTTACCTTTAACTTTGAAAAACTCAATCGCGTTCTGCAACAACAAAAACAAAAAAACAATTTTGCTTTGCAAAAGAACCAAACAAAGCACCAAGAATAAGTCTTATAAAATATAAGGAGAAATGCTCACAACACCTTGGAAAATCTCATCAGTATGCCCTGTATTTAAGAATTCAGGTAATAGCTCATCTCCCTCTCAGTAAAGACCAATAAGTCTCCTGTGCATCATGAGTAAGCTGCTGGAATATGTGTTAAATAGAAAAGTAGTCAACCATCTCAGCAAACAACCTTCTTAGTGACACGCACTATGGTTTCCGTTCTGCTAGATCTATAGCAGACGTGCTTACAGTTATATCTCATAGGATTAGTGAATCTCTCGACGGAGGCTTCTTTTCTAGGGCAATTACTCTTGACATATCAAAGGCCTTTGATAAGGTATGGCACAAAGGTCTACTTCACAAGATCTCCAGCCATGCCATAGCTAGAAATGTCTTCTCAATTATTAAATAATTTCTCTCTGATAGCTTTATAAGAGTAGTGGTTGATGGGCAGAAATCAGAAGCTCTCAATATTAATGCTGGGGTCCCTTAGGGGTCCATCCTGGGCCCAACTCTCTTCCTGAGCTACATCAATGATCTTCTAAATCACATCCTTACATCATTTGTAGACATTTATGCTGACGACACTACAATCTATGGTAGCACATTAAAACCGTAACCGACTAAGTTTTCTCTGATTCTCTCTCCTCTGATCTTGAGCATTTGGTACAATGAAAAAAGAGTTTGCTGGTTACCTTTAATGCATATAAAACCAACCTCTTTCCCACAGAAGAGACGTTGCAAGCCTGTCTCTGTTTTATTGTTATTTTCATGGCAAGTGTTCGACTGAACCTCAATCTATGGTCTCTCCTCGCCAAACTTTCACGAAAAACACTCGTCTAGCCAAAACCACTATTAATATTTTCCCACACTCTTTATCTGTGACTACACCTAAATGTAGATTCCATGAACAAAGTTTCTTTCTTAGAACGCATGTGGAATTCTCTTCCGATTGCCTGATTTCCAGCTGACTGCAATTTGATTGTCTTCAAGTCCAACGTAAACAAGTTCTTTATGAACCGTCCGCCTAAGTAATCCAATTTACAAAATTTCCACTATTTATGTTTCCTACGCTATAATCACATTGACTAATGTATACCCATCAACCCTTATCCTCGAATGGCCTCCAGGCCTTGATAAGTGGTGATTCCTGTGTAAAAAAAGCTTGTGCTGTCGGTTTTATAATAGGAATAAGTATGTGATTAAGTGGTTAACGACGCGGAATGAAAACCTGAGTGTAGTAAATTCGAATCCAGTTCGTTCCACAGAAACTCTTTCAAGTATCCCGCACTTGATATTGTGTTTCACATCCGGGAAAAGAGATAAACGATATAAATCCCGCAAATCCTTATTATATGTTCTAGTATACATTGTTCAACGATACCACAATTGATTCCTAAATATTACCACGGGTGTTCCATAACTAATGCCTCCTGTTTTCTTCCGCTCGACTGGATCAGAGAGAATTGCAAATTGCATTGTTATGATGACTTAACTTATGCATTTCATGATCTGATAGTTTCTTCTCTTTGTGGCAAATATTAGCAGTGTAAACTTTAAGAAAGCAACTTAATACCTTAACGTGTGTCAGAAGCAGAGACGCGTCATTGAATTTCTGGCCGAAGTGCATTGAGAACGGTGATAACAATGTACCAAATAATAAATTTTGGGGCACAAATTGTCGCTCGATTCAACCTTTTCAGTTAAAAAATAGGAGGCTTTACTTTTAGAACGAGGTACAAGGAAATAAGAACATGATTCCTAGCAGTTGGATTAGTGTACCCCTAATTAATAGGGTACACTTCATGCCAATCATTCAATTATCGTAGAATTCGCAGTCTATGTCATTTCTACCGTTTTTTCTGTTCACGGCACTTTCAAATAGGGATTTTCCTCGCCCCCCCCCCCAATTCTAAGTCATAGTTGAGATGATTTTTTTCTGTTAGTTGAGGTACAATTATACGGGACCCACACTCCCAGATTGTGCTTTCTTTTAAAGATTTAGTTTATTGCTAATCGCCCAAGACATCCCTACCGGAGAATGCCGACGGGGCTGACCAACCATATTTTGCAGGGAATAGTGCTCTTCCTCTAGGGCGCTGGCTCTTGAGATCCCACTTTCTGACCCCTGTGTCTATCACTTTTGTACTAGGTCGAAAAAAGAGTCGCAAATTCAATAGTTCCCACACCATTAGTCAAGCTCCAACCTCTGTCTCCTCACGGCGATGTTGCGCCCATGTGTCTGTTTTATAAGTAATTTAATGTATTGTGTTTTGATGAACTCCTAGCACTTGTACTCCTTCAACGTTCATACTCGCGACTAATCCGACAAGCAGCAAATTCCCATCCGTTCCTGTTTAGTTCCTATTTCTACTCTAATCATTTCGTCCCTTGGACTGCTAGACTTTGGAATTCCCTCCCTGTTTTCTGCTTTCCTGGCTTCACAAATTTGCAGAAATTGACCAACTTTGCACAATCTTCCGTTAGACCCGATCCTAAATAGTAGGCCCCTTGCGTTCCAAGTGTCAATATGCTTAGTTTGTTGTGGAAAAGAGTAAAAACTGATTATAAATCATCAAATAACCTGTCTCTTACTTAATTCTTATATATCAGTCTTGTTGTGACATGGCACGTACCACATTACTTTTAGATCTCAAAAGTAATGGCAATGGACATATAAACTTTATTTTTATAAAAGAGTCAGCACTTATCAAGGCTCGAGGGCCACTCAAGGATAAGGGTTGATAAGTGCACCATATTGTAGTCAGCTGGAAAGCAGGCAAAAAGAAAAGAGTCCCACAGGCGTGCAATTTTAAAAAAAAGAACCTTTGTGCATGGAATCTACGTTTAGGTTTAGGCACAGATAAAGAGTGCTGGAAATTATTGATAGTGGGTTCAGATAGATGAGATGTTGTGACATTACTCGTATCACACGACTTCCGGTCAGCCGGATGTCTAAAAGATGGTGAACAGAGCACACAGCAGAGTATCTATGCCATGAGCATAGACTTGTAGCAAGCACCTATTTCTAAATACGTTTTGCTTTTGTTCCACTACTTAATAAAGTAGTTATCTACATTTTCCCTGTTTTATCTTTATTTATTTATTTTTTTTTTTTTTTTTTTTTTGGTGCGAAATAACAGTTCTCGTGTTCTTTTATCGTATTCTGAGATCAATACACTCTAAGCGTATACAGTATAATCACATTGACACACCGTTTCGCAGTTAATCAATATTACGCCTGGTGAATACTAAAAGTGGGTGCTTATTTGGGAATTTCAGGTGCTGTATTTGCTCTCCGCTTACCTAGGTATTGTTTCCAGCCAGTCTTAGGCTTCCTCATGCTACTGGACCCAAACAGTGCCGATTCAGTGCCTGAAAATGACACGCACAGTTACCCTTACAGGATGTCCATTGTCTCTTGAGACTTTACGGAGGCAATTTTTTTTCTAAGAATATAAATAACTGTCCTACCTACTAAATTATATTTGACAGCTTTATTCAGCCTTGATAGATGTTTGCTTTGCCGCCGAACAAACCGAATAAACCGAACCATACCCAACCTCTCGTTTTTTTTTGTTTGTTTTTTTTGTTTTTTTTTGTCATCCATTGTAGCTGTAATAATGCAAAAGTAAACGATCGATTGATCAATGGCTCATGCTCTTTGGTGTTTTATTCTTTATAGCTTTAATAAAATCACATATGCGATGCGTTCAATAAGTTTACAGATTTTTGGTACATACATTTAAAATTGCCGTTGATCTTCAAAATTCAGTATGTTATTGCTATACATCTTATGAGATGACGGCCCAATTTTTATGATTTCAAGTTTAAATGAACAGCTACAGTAGCAATTGGAATACACACTACTAGAGCCTGAATGTACAGCTGCTGAATTTTAAGATGCAATCTGGACGTGAGCACACTATAAAAGTACGATATGCAATGAAATTGGGTTTTACACTTGGAAAAAATGACAGAAACGTATGGAATGCGTCAACAGCTTTTGGACAATCTTGCATGAATCAAGCATCAGTTTTTGAGTGGCATAAGAGATTCAAGGAAAGCAGGAAGTCTGCAGGCGATGATGAGAGGTGTGGGAGATTTAAGGAACGAAGAACACCAGAGTTGATTGGCCAAATAACGAATTTCATGGATAAAACCTATAGTTTGTCTATAGAGACAATAAGTGCACAGTTTGATGTCAGTGTGGGAATTGTACACATAATTATTCACGAGGAACTGAAGATGCAGAAGATTTGTGCGAAGTTTGTCCCAACAGTGCTCAGAGATGATCAGAAAAAATTACGTTATTATGACAAGAAGATGGTTGAGCTGATCAATTCAGATCTCACGCTCCCTGATACGTTGATGACCTGTGATAAAAGCTGGATCTGCAGTGATGATCCAGAGACCGAGAGACATAGTACTCAGTGGAAGCATGCTGGCTCTTCCAGCTCCAAAGCAACCAGATAGGGTAAATCCACCCAGAAAATTATGATGATCCCTTTTTGGGCAGCACAGACATGATCTATATGCGCTGGGGTCCCAATGAACAGACAGTCAACAAGGAATATTATATTGAGGTCTTAAGGACGTTCAGGAAAAGATTCCGTCGGATGAGGCCAGCATTCTTCAAATCGGGTGAGTGGAGTTTCTACCAGGACAATGCAACGGTTCGCAACTCCTTCCTGATCACGGACTATTTAATCAAGATGGATACCAAAACAATTCCTCACCCTCACTATAGTTTAGACCTTGCTCCCTGTGAATTTTGTTTATTCCTTAAGCTCAAGGAAATGTTTAAAAGTTGTCGTTAATATTTTTTTTAACTCAAGTTCACCCTAATAAGGCATATCATTACTTGGACATAAGGGACTACTATTTGGGACCATGTCTAAGAAGGATTAACAAGATGTTGATTTACGTTACATCTAAACTTCTGCATATTGGTACAGCAAGATAACAGGAAGGGAATTCCAAAGTATAGCTTTTCGCGGAAATAAAATATTAGAGAAGAAATCTTTTCTGGCATTTAGGGACCTCTATGAAAATGGGTGTTTTTCTTTTGTTTTGTTTTGTTTTTGTTTTTTGTTTTGTTTTTTGATAAGCGGGTTTGTCGGGGATATGTACGTCAACGGAGCACATTCCATTGAAATATTTGTAAATCAGTGCATTGCAGTCGAAGGTGATTACTTTGAATGAGGACTAGGGTTTC
>NC_136524.1:41271537-41294037 GCF_053919585.1 Euprymna scolopes | reverse complement strand
ATCAACAGCAATAAAATGAAAGGAAAACACTTATGAATTTATTGGGTAGTAATAGAGTTTGAGTCAAGTTTACGGAGCTATAAAAAGATGGAGTTTTTAACTTAGCTTTCAGAACAATTTAGAGTTTTAATATAGGTTGGGTAATTTTATTTAAGAAAACCAGAGTAAGGTAAGTATATGATTATAATTATGGGTTAAAGTTTAGCGTTAAGATAATCTGCTTGCGGGAAATAGTATTTAGTATGGTGTATATATTTCGTGTTGCGAATTATGGTGATATATATATATATATATATATATATATATATATATATATATATACTAGCAAAAGTACCCGCCGTTGACTAGGTTCAAAAAGAGCCTACAGAAAATGGACTCTGATTTATGAAAGTATGATAGGTTATGAAAAGGAAGGGTTGTAATGAGATAGCTTCGAATTTGGGGGTATCAAATCCAAAGCAAAATATGATGGAAGTAAAAATAAAATAGATAACCCTCATGATTTATTATACCATACCTGTTCACACTGAAACACTTATCACAATATTCTGTGGATCTATATTAAAAAACCTTGTAAAACTTTGTGACATATTTCCATTCGAACACCCCATAATTTTATTATACCATATTTCTTCAAATTGAAACATAATTATCAAAGTATACTTACGCAGATAGATATGAAAAGTGTTTATTAAAGTGTGTGCCTATTTCCATTCTATGGAGGCCAGGCGCGAACGCAGACCCTACAATTTTATTATAGTATCCTTATTTAAGTTAAAATATACTTATCAAAGTATTCTTATGTACATCTATATCAAAAACACTTGTAAACATTTTCTTTTTAATTTTTAAATTTTTTATTTCCATACTTTGTGGACCAGGCGCTAACGCAAACCCCACAATATTGATGACCACCGTTCTGCCAGATCAAATATACCCATTCCTGTGTCTCGATACATCTTCTATCATTATATGTAATCAGTTTTTTAAAATAGTCAACCATATAGGAGCCTATTCGTGACCAGACACACACACACGCACACCCACACACACACACAGATATTCAGCTTTATATTATATATATATATATATATATATATATATATATATATAAGATTGGTGCACAAATAATGTCGTTGTTTTTTTGCATGAAGTTGAACATCACAAAACAATATTATTATTGTTAATATTAAAGTACTCAATACCGAAGTAAGGCAAGATATGCTTTTTGTTTGTTTTACATAAGCACTAATACGTTGCTACACTGTCATGAGCATGTTTTTACATAGGCATCACCACTTATCAAGGTCAAGAGGCCACTCGAGGATAAGGGTTAAAGAGTGTACAGTAGAAATTGGGCAATATAGTAATCGTTAGTGATGGAAATTAGGTAAATTTGTTTACTTATATGGAACGGTTCTTCAAATAATTGTTTACGTTAGACTTGAAGACAACTATATTATAGTCAGCTAGAAAGTAGAAAAACGGAAGACAATTCCACAGGCGTGCAGTTCTAAGAAATAAGCTTTGTTCATGGAATCTACGCTTAGGTTTAGGCACAGGTAAAGAGTGGGGGAAACTAGTAATAGTGTTTTTTGTGCTAGACGGGTGTTTCTTGTGAAAGTTTGGCGAGGGGGAACCATAGAATGGAGCTCCGCTGAGCACCTGCCATGAAAATAACGATAAAGCAGAGACAAAGTCGCAACATCTCTTCTGTGAGAAAGAGGTTGAAGGGAAGAGAAAAGGGTATCCCCCACAAGGATACAAAGTCTATTTTGAACTCTATCAATGCAAAATAAGTCCTTTCCAGCAGCTCCTGCCCAGATGTGGCAATAATACTCTATCCTTGGACGTACCTGGCTCTTATATAGATAGAGAATTGCATCAGCAGTGAGATATCTACTGGATCGGTAGAAGAATCCCACCATTTTTCCAGCGGCCTTGGCAACGGATTTAATGTATGTGTTCCATTTAAGATCAGGAGTAAAAGTCAAGCCCAGAAGCTTGTCAAAACATGAGGCCTCCCCAAGTCGAGAGCCATTCATTTCAATTGATGGCAGATGGGGATCAAAGCATTGACGATGTAAAGATAAAGGCTTGGTTTTAGATGCAGTAAAAGTAACAAGCCACTTATTTCCCCATTGTACGACTTGCTCAAGATCAGAAGAGAGAATCAAAGAGAACCTGGTCGTTTACGGTCTTAGATGTGCTACCATAGATAGCAGTGACATCAGCATATATGTCTACGAATGACTTATGCTCCGATCAGTCAGTTATGCGTAAGTAGAGACCTCTCCAGGCGATATTGCTTATACAAAAGTTTAGTCTGTAATGAAAATTATCCAGAGATTCAGCAATCACAACGAAAAAATGATCAGGTCACATCACGTGCTATTAAGAAGAAAAAGAAAACGACCTTTAACATTTTTTAAGAAGACGGAAAAATTGAATTGGAAAATTATCTAAGAAATTCATAATACAAAATACACTTTTGTTAAAGTTAATAAAACCTAGAACTTTTATAAGGCTAGGTTACGTTTAGCTATCAGGACAAAATATTGCAAGTCATTACAAAAAGTCAGATTTTACTTAGCAGAAAAAAAAGCAACCTTGATAGTAAGGCTATAACTGATAAGCTCAGAACTAGTAATAGGGTTAACAAATAGTAAGTACAGAAGCTTATATTTTCTTAAAGGATAACAAATTAGGCTTCACTAATAAACAAGCTACTGGGCAAATTAACCTGAAATTGAAAGAAGTAGTTAAAATAATTTAAACAGAATTAACTCTTAGATTACATATAAACTCAATGGATCAATAGTGCTGAGACTATTAGCTGATTTTCTAATATTAAAAATAAGGATAAATTTTCTTTCATTAGATTTGGTATTATAAATTACTATCCCTCTATATTACCAAGGAACGCTTTAATGGCCTCATTTTTTTCTGACATCTCTAATGATGAAAAACGTAGAAATACTGCTCTTATTAGTAGAAATCCAGCTGAACCATTTGGTATTTCCATGGGTTCTTGACTCAGCACTATTATTGATTTAGTTGACTTATATTAGGTGGATTATAAGGTTCTTATAGAATTTTTAATGTGGATTTCAAATGATGTATTTTCAAATAAGATTTCCTTCTAATACTTTTACTTCATATATCTTTTTAAAGGACACTTTTTTCTTTTTCGTTCTATCTAATCGTTTAAATTACAATCGTTTTAAAACAATTATGTCTTCTTTTCAGAACGTTGAATGCAAGCTGGGAAAAAAGCAAATTCGCCCAATTTTCTCATTTCAATTCAAGCTAGACCGAAAAGCTGCTGAAACAGCTTGCAATATCAACAAAGCGTTTGGCCGAGGAACCACCACTGAATGCACAGCACAATGATGGTTTACGAAATTTCGTGTCGGCGAGGAGAGTCTTGAACATGATAAGTGTGGTGGTTGGCCATCGAATGTTGACAACGATCAATTAAGAGTCTTACTCGAAGACAATATACAAACAACTTTACCAGAACTTTATTCTGCAGTAGACATAATGTGAACGACGATTTCCAACCACTTGAGAGAGATTGGAAATACAAAAAAAAAAAAAAATACTTGATAAATGGGTGCCTCACGAATTAAAGGAGAATCAAAAGAAACGCTATTATGAAATGTCATATTCCCTTTTTTTTACATAACAAGAACAACCCGTTTCTAGATGTGACTTGCAATGAAAAATGGGTTCTTTATGATAACCGACGACACTCAGCTCAGTGGTTAGACGCCAACGAAGCTCCATGACACTTCCTAAAGCCAGAGTTGCACCAAAAGAAGGTTATGATAATTGTTTGGTAGCCTGTGACCGGTCTCATCCATTACAATTGTTTTAATGCTGGCGAAACCATTACGGCAGAAAATCAGTGTCAACAAATGAATGAAATGCATCAAAAACTTCGACAACAATACCCAGCATTAGTAAAAGCAAGAGGCTCAATTCTCTTGCTTGACAATGCCCGACCGCACGTAGCTAAATCGACCCTGCACAAGTTGAACGCAATGGGCAACGAATATTTGCCTCATCCGCCATGCTCCCCAGACCGCTCACCTACTGACTCCTTTTTCAAGCATCTCGACAACTTTCTTGCGTGAGAAATGTTTCAACAAATTATAATATATCAAAAACGCCTTCAGCGACTTCATCGCCACCAGAACGCAAGATTTTTATGTTACTGGCATAAATACACCTGTTTTGCCTTGGCAAAAGTGTGTTGATTCTGATGGTGCTTATTTTGATCAATACTTTTTGTTTGAGCCGAGATATGTTCATCTCAATGAAAAAGTTAAAATCTGCAATAACTTTTTTATCAACCTGATATTATACTATAAAATTCCACTGAAGCTATAGAGGTAGAAACTATCGGCTTGTAGTAAAAAAACAACAACTCTGACGGTCTTAAATGTGGTAGGATTAAAATTATTATGAAAGAAATAAAAAGAATTAATCTTAAGTTACATAAACATTAACATAGTGAAACTCTGAATCTTAGTAAAGGAACATATGAATTGTATAAAGAGGGAAGTATGAACGCTATGTTCACTCTCACACTCAGCTAAATCGATCATCAAACATATCTCCAAACCTATCATCAGAAGAATTAATCTTAACTCCTTAACCAAAATAATAATAATAATAATAAACATTATAATAAGGCTCTTAAAAATAGCGGATATAAAAAAGCTCTCAATTGGAATATATTGCACCTAGACAAAATACGATCATATCTATATAAAAGAAAAAATCATTTGGTTTACACCTTCCTTCAACCAAATAGTTAAAAAGAATAGGTAAAAAGAATTTTAATCTCATTAAGCTACACCTCCACTCTAGTAACATTCTTCACAATTTTTTAATAAAACCACTATTAAACTAAGCTGTAGCTGCAGAAATAAAATTATAAATGATAACACAGAATTTACCCAAAGTAAAAAAACTAAAGCGTAGTTATTACTATTATTATAAATAAATCTTAATGCCCCCTCAAACAGAACTGTTTAACAACCTCTGTTATCTATCAAGCTAACATTAGAGGAAGATCCTACCATCAACAAATTTTATACATTATAGGACAAACAAGCAATACATTCAAATAAAGATATACTGGCGATTAAAGTTCTTTCGTAATCTAAATTATAGTTTCATGTAAAATTTCACACATATTATTAACAAGGAAAGTATTTAAAATCTAAAACTTGTCAATCAATCTATTCCCTTTGTTTTCTCTGCCTGAATGAAAAACTGTTTATCACGAAATTAAAACAAAGTACACCAAGTCTAAGCCATTTACTTCCTCATCCCTCTTAATCTATCGCTAGAAAAATGTTTGATATAACCTAGTTCTTGCACTACCTTTATTTATATGTTTCAATACTGCTCCTATATACTGAAATATTCACAACATAGTAAAGAACTTTTATTACTCAACTTTTATTACTCACCTATATTACTCAACTTTTATTACTCAACTTTTATTACTCAACTTTTATTACTCAACTTTATTACTCAACGTTTATTACTCAAATTTTATTACTCACCTATATTACTCAACTTTATTACTCAACGTTTATTGCTCAGCTTTTATTACTCAACTTTTATTACTCACCTATATTACTCAACGTTTATTACTCAACTTTTATTACTCAACTTTTATTACTCAACTTTATTACTCAACGTTTATTACTCAAATTTTATTACTCACCTATATTACTCAACTTTATTACTTAACGTTTATTACTCAGCTTTTATTACTCAACTTTTATTACTCACCTATATTACTCAACGTTTATTACTCAACGTTTATTACTCAATTTCTATTACTCAACTTTTATTACTCAACTTTTATTACTCAACTTTTATTACTCACCTATATTACTCAACTTTATTACTCAACTTTTTGACTCAACCTTTATTACTCAACTACATTACTCAACTTTATTATTCAAGTTTGATTACTCTACTTTTATTACTCGACTTTTATTACTCAACTTTTAGTACTGAACTTTATTACTCAATTTTTATTACTCAACTTTATTACGCAACGTTTATTACTCAACTTTTATTACTCAACTTTGTTACTCAACTTTTATTTTGTTTTGTTGTAATAGCTGACATATATTTTTGAATGATTTTTATTTTAAATAGTGGTACTTTACCTATTCTTATATATTACTAGCCTGAGCCCCCGGCATTTCCTGGGTGTTTGGAGGTTTGTCTTGAGCAAAAAAATAAAAATAAAAAATAAAAATAGCAGTAAGCAGGCATGCTTCAACCCGTACCGTGAAGGAGGCAAAGAACGTTAAAAAAGCGTGCCGTCTTTGCTGTTCGTCCATCACCAAACTGGAATGGCGAAGCTTCAAATTAAGGCTAGTCAATCGAAAAGAAGGAATGACTAACCAAAATTTTGGCGAAAAACACGAGTCCTTCTGGTAGAAAAGTGTCCAGTTGAAGGTGAAAGATTTAATGTTTTTAGCCAATTTTTCGATATTTGTCGTCCGAAGAGTCGCACTTCAAAATGATACCGATCTCATGAAAATCCGTTGCCTCTGTCGAAATTTTTACGCAGACATATAAGCATACATAATTACAGACATAATACATACATACATACATACATGCACACATTTAAACAGACAGGTCAGATTTATATTCTAGATTATTTTAAAGATTATTATGGTTCATATTATATACACTATACTACATAGCTTACCAACATTATTTACATAAAAAAAAACTTTTCAGCTTATGCGTGTATGGGTGCGTTGTTTGTGCGTCAGTTGTTTTTATAGGTTAGAAATATTGTTACATTTCCAAACTTTTCATCTTAGATTTTTATCTTAAATTTTTACTTTAATTTTTACTTCGTTAGTTGAACTTGCTATGTTTTTTTTCGGTTATTATAAAAAAATAACTAAATGTTTTAACCATGATTCCTTATTTCTCAACTTTAATCTTGAGCTGTTTTTAATTTCTAATATTAACAATGTATATTCTAAATTTAAAATAAGATATGAGATGTACCTTAATATAACGTATACTTAAATGTTATTTTTAGAAAGCCAGAGCAATGCAGGAGTGTATAGTCGTTGTGTGAAAATAAATAAATAAATATATGAATAATAAATAATTCAATTTTTTAAAAATTTTATTTATTTATTATTTATTATATACTTTTAAATATATATTTATTCATTTATCTACCTATCTACCTGAATCTTAACTGTGGGTGGTATTTAATTCCAAAGGTCCTTTCGGGTAATAACCCATCGTCAGTGGAAAAATAAATCCTCTCTCTAGGATGCAAATTGCAAAATGGCTGTTTTATTTAGATTTTAATAAATGATTCAGTCTTTTATAGTAATAATAATAATAATAATAATAATAATAATAATAATAATAATAATTATTATTATTATTATTATTATTATTATTATTATTATTATTATTATTATTATTGGCTCACAAGGAGCTTTCACACAGGTCGTAAAGGATTTTTCCTTGATAACAATATATGGTGTTCCCTGTAAGCTGAGTGACAACAAGTCTTCCCAGATTTCCAGTACACTCCACCTCTTTTGAAAACATTTGCAAATGAAGTTGCATTATTGCACCAGCCGCTTACCATTGATTTCTCGGTAGCAGCGGCCCTTGGACTCCACTGCAGTTTGAGTGGCAATAAGCCTCCTGAAGGTACCAGTACTCTTGGCATTTGTCCAACGGAAGTCTGGTCAGCGCTCTCTCCTCAGTCTTTCTATCCTCGTTGAACATTCTCGGCTATTTGGCATCATTCCTTGGAGGAGCGGGTGATTAGGTAATGGGAAAAAGGGATGGAGAACTTACAGATACACAGCTTCAATGTTCTTTGTTCCATGTAACGTTTCATGGTTTGTTTCTGCAATAACTCGTCTGGCTCGCGCATATGACTGATGTATTAGTCTCCGCATTCCAGGGGTTTCCTTAATATTTCAATTGTTTTCATTATTGTTGTTCGTTGTATTTTTCCAGTTATTCATTTGATTCCAATTTCTCCCATTCTTTTTTCAAAGTTTTTCGGGATTGTTCCTAGTGCTCCTACTATTATAGGTATTATCTTGATTTTTTATCATCCATATCCCTTTCAGCTCTCTGGCTAGCTCTGTGTATTAGCTTTGTTTCTCCTTTTCTTTGATATTCACCCCGTGGTCAGCTAGAACAGCAAAGTCTACGATTTGACAGGACATTTCTTTCTTGTCAATTATTACGACATCAGGTCTTCTTGCTTGGGTGGGTTTATCAGTTTGTATATCCATGTCCTATAGGACTTTGTGATTCTCGTTTTCAAGTGTTGTTGCTGATTATTATTATTATTATTATTATTATTATTATTATTATTATTATTATTATTATTATTTTTATTTTTATTATTATTATTATTATAACTTTTTATATTATTATTATTATTATTATTATTATTATTATTATTTATTGCGTATTTGTATTATTATTATTATTACTGTAGTCCTTCCTTTTCATTATCATTATTATAATTATTATTTACCCATTAGTAGTAGTCACGCATGCCATCACCAAATATTTCTTTTCGGTAATAAGTTGTTGCTCTCTATAGACAAAGTGACAACAAGTCTCACTATTTTTACTCTCCACCTTCTTTGATAACTTTTGCGGATAAATGTCTTATCGCAATATCTGTTTACCATTGATTTTTAGTCGGCGGTGACTTTCGAGCTTTACTGAAATTTGGGTTGTAATATATCTTCTTCTTCTTCTTCTTATTATTATTATTATTATTATTATTATTATTATTATAATTATTATTATTATTAGTAGTAGTAGTAGTAGTAGTAGTAGTAGTAGTTATTCCGACCATAGTGAATTCTATTAATTCCTTAGTTTGTTTTTATCATCAGTAAATTAAAGTAAATTTAATGTATTTATTTGCTTCCCCACCAAAACAAATTAGGCACAAGGCCGTTTTTAATGTGGGGTAAAAACCAGTTCCCCTAAAAGTAGGCAAAAAGAGGGCACTCTGGTTACCAAAAATAATAATTATCCCAGTATAGAGGGTTTCCCCTCCATTGACTGGTACAAATTATCTTAAGTGCAGTATCTGCAGACAGATACTACACTTTGATCCCGGCCCGAAGGCCAAGAAGTATTTATTTGCTTCCCCACTGAGCAAATTAGGCACACGCCCGTTTTTTAATGTGGAGAGAGAGGGAGCGGGAGGGAAAAGGGGACCAGCTCCCGATGGGTGGGAAGTGGGAGCTGGATAGTTACAATTAGTATGAAGGGTTGCTCCTACATTGACCAAGGTCTTATATGTGGGGTTGCTCCCATATATGGTCTTTGCTTGCAGTATCTGCCGGAACAGATACTACACTTTGATCCCGGCCCGAAGGCCAAGAACAACAGGGTGTTTATTTGCTCCCCCACTGAGCAAATTAGGCACAAGGCCGATTTTTAAAGTGAGGAGTGAAGGGGAAATGGGGACCAACTCCCCGGGGAGTAGGGGAGCTGGATAGTGACAATTGGTATGAATGGTTGCCCCTACATTGACCAAGGTCTTATATGTGGGGTTGCCCCCACAAATGGCCTTTGCTTACATTATCTGCCGGAACAGGTACTACACTTTGAGGTATTAAATCCTTTATTCATGTAAAAAATACATTGAAAATCAACAATGAACAACTTTGATCACGGCCCGAAGGCCGAGAAGAACAGGAAAAAGGCAGGCCTCTAAATACTCATACTAAGTTGTATGTTTCATAGTTAGCCAGTTCACTTCATAACCGGTAGAATTTTATCGTTAGCTTGTTTTCCTGCGTATCGCTTGACAGCTGACACATATTTTTTTCTTGATAAGCTTAGGTTTTTTATATTTTTATGTTTATTTCTCGTTCTTTATTTTAATTTTATTTATTTATTTATTTTAATTTTATTTTATTTTTATTCATGTTTTATTTATGTTTATCAATTTTTAATTTATTTTTTTAGATCCATTATTTTAGTCATTCTTCTTTATCTTTTATTTTGATGTTTGTTTTTATGTTGATAAAAAGATCTAATAGTTTTTTATAGATGTAATTCTAAAATTTGATTGCTTTGTAGATTTTTCTAGTTCAATCTTATTTTATTTTTACTATCAGTAATTTGTTTATATATCTATATATCTATAAAAGTGAACGTGTCTGTGTGTCTCTCTGACTGTCTGTGTGTCTATGTACATTTCCCTACGCAATAACTCTGTCAATTTTCAGTCTACAGACTCGAAATTTGATACACAGGGCACTAAGATTTGGGAAAAATGTTTGGGGTCGATTTTCGGCCAGAAATTTGGCTGTTAAAGGGTCAGTTCAACGATTTTACCGTTGAGAATTCTACCAAACTCCTCCGACAATTTTGGGTCGAAACACTTGAAATTTTAGATATAGGTTCCTTGGACATGGATCTAACTTAATAACTCGGTTTGAGCCCATAACAATAAATTTTAAGGGGTCATAATAGGGGTCAAATTAAAAAAGAATTGACCTTTTTTTTTTTTTTTTTTTTGCTCAGCTACACCTACAAACCCCCGGGCTGAAATGCTAGTGTTATCTATTTTTATTAATTTATGTTAATGTTTTTACTTTCACTATTTCTCTTCTTTTTCTTGTTTTCTTTCCCCTCTTTGTCTTAATATCTTTTCCTTCCTTTCTTTATTTCCTCCATGTTTATCCTCTTATCCTTCTTTCTATTTCAATACATACCTTATTGACCCCCTTTTTCCGTCTTCTTAACAAATGTTTTCATTCTCAATGACACGTGATGTGACCTCCTGATAATTTTTTTTTATCGCTGGATCCCTGATTAATTTTTCATTACAGACTAAAACTTTGTATTAGCAATATCGCCTGAAGAGGTTTGTAGTTACTTGTAACTGGCTGACCGAAACATGCTCACTAATGTGTAGCGACATATTAATGTTTACGTAAAACAAATAATATATATGCTTCATCTTTACTAAAAATCATCAGTGTGGCTCTGTATAGAAATTTGCCCATAGTGCATGAGTTGAACCTAGGACAGCGTTGACTATTACAATCGAAAACACATCATTTGATGAGATCGCTGCGACAGCCATACGAGATGAGAAATAAAACCTACTAAAAACAATAGCAAGTTTCTTACGAATATTCTATTTCAAAAGGGAAATAACTCTACATTACAGCTTAGATAGAAAAGTTTTCATATTTATTTTTATATTTCTTAAGGACCTAAAACAATGAACTCTTATCATTTAATAGATATTTTAAATATATACATACATTTGATTTAAAATACAAAAGACGGAAGATAAAATTACTCGATTTTTCCCCCTACTTATTTGTGGGCTTTTTCAAGAGTGAAGGAAATAGCTAAAATTAAATGTTCTACCCACTTTTTTTTTTTTAGCTTTTTTAAGAGTGAAGAATATCGCTAAAAATGGTATATTTTGCAGCTATTTTCTCTAGTCTTGAAAAAAAAAAAGCAACTAAACAATGGACGAAACGACGTTTCGGCCAACTATTCCTCTGGCCTTCGTAAGGTGGACCCCGCGACGAAATAGGTACTCCAAATCTCCTAACAGCATTCTCAGCAATTACTGCCATCCATAGTTGTTGTCGTCTCACCACGTTTATCTCGACCTTGATCGCCCTGCGGAGCCCGTGGCGTAGTGGATAGAGACGTTGAATCTCTACGGTTCCAGTTGAGAATTGTCTGAAGATAGCGGTTTCAATCCTACTCAAAGCCGGCAAGAGGCTTACTTGGCCAAAAACGTGGTGAGACGACAATAACTATTGATGACAGTGATTGCTGAGAATGCAGTTAGGAGATTCGAAGTTCCTATTCCGTTGCGGTTACCACCTTACGAAGGCCAGAGGGATAGTTGGCCGAAACGTCGTGAAAGAACAACTAAAAATTAAAAAAGATGAGGATAATAGTCCGCAATAAATAAAAATTAATAAATAATACACATCTCAATAATGAATTCCAGTTAAATAATATATAATGGACGAAACGTTGACTAATTTGGCCGGCCGTTTTTATTTTGAATTCATGGTGTCGGATTGTATGATTTTATTATCATATATTTTATTTTACTGTGATATAGGGCTTATATTTACAAGGTAAATGGCATTTTGTCTAAGTTAAAATCTGAAATGTTTGCTGTATATTAGTCACCAAAGTTTCTTAACTGGAAAACAGCTGTGAAAATGCTATGCAAACCCAATGAATGTTCGGAAAATCTGCGATTAAAGCCCGCACAAATCAGTAGGTGAGTGCGTACACAGGGGCGTGTGGATACCGAGCCACATATCTGTGTCTGTGTTGCTGAGCACATTAGAAAAAGTGTTAATCAGCAAACTAAATGCCATCACCCAATCAAATTTCTTTACGTTGCATTACTCACTGGACTCAGTACATTTTCTAATTGTTCCTCATTATAATTACCCTCCATTTTTTTTTTTCTTTCCATTTTATTTTTATATACATTTTCTGTTGTTCTGTTTTTTTTTTTTCCTTACCTCTTCTCTTTTTCATACTATTTTTTTCATTTGTTTTCTTTAAACATTTTTTTTTTTGTATAAATAGCTGTATTCATCTTCTGTTTTATTTTTATTTATTTTTTGGAACTGTTCCCCTCCTTTCTTTGTTTCTTTAAATTCACTTTTTCAGTAACTGCCTTTTTTTAATGTAAATTATTCGTTCATCAAATATTTTTTCTCCGTAACTTTATCGTATCGCGCGTTGTGTAGCATGCTAAAATCATATGATGAATTGGCAATCCGAGCTGAACTCCAAATAAATTATACTCGCAAAATCTGCGATTAAAAAAAATAGTTATCTATTTAAAGTTTGCCGCCTCTAAAGAAACTCAGTATCTCTCTCTCTCTCTCTCTCTCTCTCTGCATGTCTCTCTCATATATATATATATATATATATATATATATATATATATATATATATATATATATATAATAAAAGATAAGGATAATAGTCCGCAATAAATAAAAATTGATAAATAATACACATCTCAATAATGAATTCCAGTTAAATAATATATAATGGACGAAACGTTGACTAATTTGGCCTTCCGTTTTTATTTTGAATTCATGGCGTCGGATTGTATGATTTTATTATCATATATTTTATTTTACTGTGATATAGGGATTATATTTACAAGGTAAATGGCATTTTGTCTAAGTTAAAATCTGTATCTCTCTCTCTCTCTTTGTCTGTATGTCTCTCTCTCATATATATATATATATATATATACACTCCTATAAATTCGTTTGTCTTCTGTGTGTATTGATATTCATATTAAAACCTCTATTTTCTATTTATTTAAAAAGAAAATACAATGTCCTTATATATGGGTTATGAAAACGCATTCACTAGCAAAAGATCTAGCTAATTTGCATATTCTTTTAAACATTCATTTGAATTAATTGCCTATTAGTCTTTTCGGAGTTTTTTTAAGGGATGGTCATCTTTAGTTAACTATTACGTGTAATTATATTCATGCAGATATTCTACATGATTTATACTTGCGTAATATTTGCGTAAAATCTTTACAGTAAACAAAAATTGTTTCCATATATATTTATGTATACGTATACATTCTTGCTTTATCTATTAATCTATCTATGTATATATATATATATATATATGTATATATATATATATATATATATATATATATATATATATATATATATAAATTAACGTGTCTGTGTGTCTGTCTGGTGTCTGTCTGTGTACATTTCCCTACGCAATAACTCTCTCAATTTTCAGTCTACAGACTCGAAATTTGATATACCGGGTACTGAGATTTGGGAAAATCGATGTGATCCGTTTTCGATTAGAAATTTAACTGTTAAGGGGTCAAAGTTCAACGATTTGACCTTTGAGAACTCTACAAAACTCCTCCGACAATTTTGGGTCTAAACACTAGAAATTTTAGATATAGCTTCCTTGGACACGGCTCTAACTTAATAACTTGATTTGAGCCCAAAACAAGAAATGTTAAAAGGTCATAATAGGGGTCAAATATAAAAAATGACGTTTTTGGTTTTTTTTCTCAGCATACACCTACAAACACTCGGGCAACGCCGGGCACCCATGCTAGTATATATATTTATAAAAGTGAACCTGTCTGTGTATCTGTGTGTTTGTCTGTGTGTATGTGTCTCTGTGTACATTACCCTACGCAATAACTCTGTCAATTTCTAGTCTACAGACTCGAAATTTGATACACAGGGTACTGAGATTTGGAAAAATCGATACGATTGGTTTTCGGCCAGAAATTTTACTGTTAAAGGGTCAAAGTTCAACGATTTGACTTTTGAGAACTCTACCAAACTCCTCCGAGCATTTGGAGTCTAAACACTAGAAATTTTAAATATATGTTCCTTGGACATGGATCTAACTTAATAACTCGATTTGAGCTCAAAAGAATAAATGTTAAAGGGTCATAATAGGGGTAAAATTAAAAAAATTACGTTTTTGTTTTTGCTCAGCATACACCTCTAAACATCCGGGCAACGCCGGGCCGAAATGCATGTATATCTATAAAAGTAAACGTGTATGTGTGTGTCTGTTTGTCTGTGTGTCTGTCTGTGTACATTACCCTACGCAATAACTCTGTCAATCTTTAGTCTACAGACTCGAAATTTGATATAAAGGGTATTGAGATTTGGGAAAATCTAACTTAATAACTTGATTTGAGCTCAAAAGAATAAAGGTTAAGGGGTCATAATAGGGGTCCAACAAAAATTGTCCTTTTTTTTTTCTTTTTTTTTTTTTTGCTCAGCATACACCTCCAAACACCCGGGCAACGCCGGGCAACCATGCTAGTATATATATATATATATATATATATATATATATATATATATATATATATATATATATATATATATATATATATATATATATATTAGCTGTAAATGTGAGACTCACTCTTTGTAAATAAATCACACTCTGATCTTGAGCACCATTAAAGTGGTGGCTAATGGTTGTTTAAAACAGACATTTACTGAATAGATTGTAGGCGCCACTCACCTGGGTCGATGGGTAACACTGTCAACGCGATGGTTCTAGGTTCAATCCTTGGCTAGACGTACCGCGTTGATAAGCGAACCATACAACGAAGCAGTACTTTATGCTAATGACTATATATGTGTATGTATATATATATATATATATATATATATATATATATATATATATATATGTGTGTGTGTGTGTGTGTGTGTGTGTGTGTGTGTGTGTGTGTGTGTCTCTTATTATATATTCACGTTTTCCACCCTCACTTCCTTCCTTCTTTTCCATTTCGGTTTTTTCTTTTCTTTTCCGCGTGTCAATTTCTTTATATGTTTTCCCTGTCGCTTCATCCCGACTTTTCGACACCCCGACCTTCCCACGCACTAATTTTTAATCTACTTTTTAAGACCTTTGCATTGTCTATTTTCAGTACGTCCTCACCTCACTCCCCTTCACTAATTTCTTGTTTATTGTTCCTCGTATTTTCATTACATTTTAATCTTCCTTTTTTTTTATCAGTTTTTCTTTCTTGTTTTTATACATATTTTTTTTTTTTTAATTTACTTTATTTAGTTCTCTATCTCCCTTTTTTTCATTACCGCTCTCCTTTGTAATATTTTTCTGAGATTACCCATAGGACAAGCGTCAAAATATTCCAACTAAGCGGATTCTTCATTACGGTTTCAAACCCTTTCCCCAGTCAGAAATACGAAAGTCCTGATTGGTTAAAACAATAATTAAATAAATAAAATCAAAAAGTTTGAAAACAAAACCAATTCTATCATCGTTTTTATTTACTTATGTCCCGAGGCTAGAGCGTTTAATAGGAGCTAGGTTTCTAATATGGCGGAGTCCAGCTCCCTAAAAAGGGCAATCTAGATTGGAACAAAATCAATTACTTCAGTTTAGATATATCTTTGCTTCAATTAACTGAAGCAATATGAAGTGTCAGTATAAATACTACTCCATGGACGAAGGATGTATTTTGTTCAAATAACGTGCAGTATAATAAATTAGTCTGAATTTTGATTTGGCTTCTTTTTTTTTCTTTTTTTACAAAGGAGTCACCACTTATCAAGGCCCGGTGACCACTTGAGGACAAGGTTAATGGATATATATTAGTCCATGTGGTTTTTTGTGAATTAGATTACTTAGATGGATGGTTCATCAAAAACTTGTTTACATTGGACTTGAAGACAATCAAATTGTAGTCAGCTGGAAAGCAGGCAATCTGACGAGAAGTTAACAGGCGTGCACTTCTAAGAAAGAAGCTTTGTTTATGGAATCTACGTTTAGGTTTAGGCACAGATAAAGAGTTTGGGAAATTATTAATAGTGGTTTTGGCTAGGCAAGTGTTTTTGTGAAAGTTTGGTGAGGGGGAGGGACTTCCCGAAGGTGCACTTGATTCCGGACTATTAACTGCGTGGATGTTAAGGTACATCCGCTTAGAATGAAGATTAATTTACGTAAACGTATCTTGGTACCAAAAATACGATTCAAAATCAGTTTCCGTTTTTATAGAATATAATCCTGTCCTAGCTATGTTTCACTATGAGTTATGAGTGGCCGGCTAGAATGGAACTGCAGGACATATTATTCGTTCATGAACAAAAATGAGCTTACTAAACAATTCTCAATATGTTCCAGCTTTCACTTGAATAAAAGTCGATGCCTATGTACTCGTGCGTATGTGGTGCTATTTATTAAAGACTGGCGGGAGGTACCCGGCGTTGCCCGGGTGTTTGGAGGTGTGTGTGGTTTTGGGTAAATCAAAACTCCGGGTGGGGGGTTAAAATAAAAAAAAAAGTTTTGGTAGGTAAGTATGAGGATCGAACCCGAACCCTTGAGGCGAAGTTGGATTTTAAAGTGTGAAAAGAAAACGTGCGACGTTAACCATTGGACCACCGTGAAACACTAACAGAAACACGTTTGAATTAATTTAGGTACATTTTCGCTTTTATATATATAAACAATCTTTTATATATATTTATTTATATATATATATATATATATATATATATATATATATATATATGTGTATATATATATGTATATATATATATATATAATATTTTATACATATATAAGGCAAAATGTGTGTGTGCAAATTTTTTGTATGTCCAGCACGAGCTTTTTTTGGGAAAGGGGGTCTCTATGGGGTTACTATTTCTGTCAACTTTTTATATACCGTGTATATCGTAATATCTACAATTTGCGAACGCGCGTCACGTCTGGATTAATTTACATCGACTTTTACAAAATTCTTGCTATTTCGGCTTACCTCGTGTGTGTTCAGATTTTTCGTATAAAAGCGAAACTTATCTAAAGCGAAGGCAGGTGGTACCGTCAAGAAAGCAATAAAGCTTTGATCAATGCGGGGGAAAACCCCGTATATAGACAATTGCTATTGAAGTTGGACAATCCCATCGTTATTGAAAACGGTTCATCCCCCTCCCCCGAACATCTTGGTGAAACAAAACTACCCAAAGTTGGATAAACAAACCCAAAAAAATCTGTCTCGCAGTAAAAGTTAACGTCGGAATTTCTATTTGCCCTCATTAAATTCACGCACCTGTCAATTTAGATTTTAATCCTTAAATTGAGACGTATTTCTGTTAGTCTCCTTTGCTGGCTGAGCGGTAACATTTTTTTTTTTTTTTTTTTTTCAAACTTTATTTTCTACCTTCGCCTCAAGGCTTCTGGTTCGATCTTAGCTACCTACCAAATCTTTTTATCGTTTTTTTTTAATTTTATTTTATCATATTTGTATTCATCTACCCTCTCTACACACACAAACGCACCTCCAAATAGCTGGACAATGCCGGGCACCCCCGCAAGTACAATATAAGTATCAAATGCTCAAAGGGTCTGTATCGACTTCGTCCGTCAAAATGGACGCAATGTTTCTTGATTAAGACTGTAACTTCGTCATCTGCGCAAAAAATAAATAGAAAATGCAGAATTATAACATTTTACATACACGGATGATACTTTCACTGATGGGATGAGATTTGTTGCTAATATTTGGACGGGTCTGTGGGGAATTTCATCGTAATGCTTCTATCAAGGTCGACACACTGCAGAACTGTTATTTCAAAAACTGCATAGATTTCCTGTTCGACCAGTATAATGATGTTAAGAGATAAAGATTTTGACAACAAGACGTCATCTCATCTTCATCTGTAAAATTCCCCCTCTTACGATAGAAGTAAAATAAAAAAAAATAAAAAAATATCGGATCAAAAAAAAGAGATGCGGGATTGGTGAAACTGTGAACCTTTCGACTTCAAATGCCATTTATTTATGTATTTATTCGTTTATTATACCATTTTTAGGAATAACATGTTTAATTTATTACTTCCACTTAAAACTTTCAATAGTTTAAAAAGAAAGTACGTGTATACACACACGCAAACACATCTTTTATAATAAAGACGTACTGTTTTCTATTTGTTTGTTTGTTTATTCACAATTTGATTAATATATACAAAACGGTACACGGTTTCACAAATAGATTTTAATACTGAAAACGGACTTTTGTACACTTTCATTATTGCATGATTTCTATATATACTATTTGATTCAAAAGTAATCAACATTCAAGTATTTATCTCATTTGCATATTACATTAAATAAAATCTGTTTTAATAATTAGCTCTGAATTTTTAATGCAAATTAAATATAGAATTGTTTTAAGTATTCTATTTAGAAATATTACATACAGTTTATTTACTTATTTTTGATTTAATTTACATTTGATTAAATTTATTTTTTAAATATCAGTCTAATGAACATCAGCTGCATATTGTTACATGATAAGGGCTGCCCCCTTTTCATGTAAGTATAAAAATAGAGAGATTTACTTAAAATGAAAATGAAATAGAATAGACGAAATTCGAACCTCGTAAATTAGGTTTAGAAATAGATTACGAGAGAGAATTAGAAAATGGAATGTAAAACAAACAATTTTTAGCTTAGAGATAAAATAGTTTCAAGAAAAGCATGTGCGTTGTCAATTCTGTTATGAAAAATTCAATTGAGGAATGCAACTATACAAGATAATTTAATAAACATATTTTAACATATTGGAAAAAATAGGTTACTGGGAATATAGGTTAAAATTCCTTTTGTAAACAAAGGAAAAATTTTTGGACACGCATGTCCAGAACACGTGAAAGAAGACACATGTTTTAACATGTGTATGACGTCATGGAAAATGGGAAATTCTAGATATAGTTAGAAACTTGGGAGAAACTGGGGAGAGTCACAGAGAGAGTCTGAGGACGACAGACAACAGTGCCGACATGGACTTTCGAACGTCTAGAAGCGAGACGGTCACTTTTGAAACTTAGAATGTGAAGCTTTGACTTCTTGACTCAGAAAACCATGGCCGGCCGGGAAAAGAAATAAACCCATCATGTGTTTTTATAAACGTCGTCTTTGTGTTGTAATTCTACCAAAAGATAAAGTGAAAATTGTTATTATATGTCTTGTATATCATGTGGTTTAGAATGTCTTGACATACACATCTTACATACACAATATGAACACTAAGACGGTCTGAACACTGTTTCCTCACTCTAAGAGCTTCTATTACACCTCTAAGTATGAAAATTTTAATATAAATATGAATCGCGTCATAACACAGAACGCAACAAATATCTCTCACATCAACATCCCTCTTAATAAAACTCTCTCTAGGACTCTCTTTTAATGAAACCCCTATATAACAAACACGATTTGGTGCCCGTTGATCAGTTTGCATCAACAATGCAAAATCGAACCTGGGGTATATACAATAAATACGATTTGGAGCCGGAAGCGACCAGACCACCCAGCAAGGGTGAGTTTAAAAAAAAAGGAAAAAACTTCGGTTACCACGGAAAAAAAGAAACACAACGTTTTAAAAGGGTCCAAGATAATTAAAAAAATAAATAAATAATACCATAGAAAAAACATTACACGATCACAGAAATGCGAACAAAAAGAAAAAAAATTTGAACACACACGCACACAGAAAACTAAAGTTTACAAGAAAATATTAAAAAAAGAAAAAAAGGCCGATATGCCATAATGAATGATAAAAGAGATACGGTCAGTTCAAAAAACAACCCACTAATATTTCATTCATAAATAAAATAAAATAAATAAAGAGAAAAATTGTTGTATTCGGATAATGTTTTGAATACGCATGCACACAAATAGAAAATAGGACCGTGTCATTCATAAAAATGTGTGTTAATGTCTGAATTGTTTAGAGAAACTGTCAATCATAATAAATAACAATTTAGTGTCAAAAGTCGAAAGTACATTTAAAATTCTCGAGTATTAAAAGGAAGAATGAATCAATAAATAAATAAAATAAAATACACTATAGAAAAAAGAAAGATGCAGAAATGAAAATCAAATTTATGCATTGTGTAAATTTTCGGCTTTTTAGTGTGTTTTAATTGTTCTGGTCTTTGAAAAGGGGACAATATTTTGTTTTGTGTCAACGGACTTTTGAAATGTATAATCCAACGAATTTTTTTGTGTGTTTTGTTGCAAAATGTTTAAATGTATTAAGGTATTTTCTTTTGAAAATGTGTTTTAAACAATATTGTAAATTTATACTTAATGAAAATGTTATTGATTTTCACAGCAAGAATTCAAAGTCATCAGTAAATATACATTAGATTTAAACAGTCTAGGAGAAAATAAAACTAGTTAAGACGTATGTTTGGCTTACAGATTCAGTTAGAATTTTAGAAGGGGGACAAGAATTAAAATTACGTAAAGGGGTATTTAGAGAGTTTTTAGATGTGATACGCCGTAAGAAAGATGTTGTTTTTTTTTAGCATTTGGTTTTTGTTTTTTTGAGATCCTATAATTTTTTTCCAAGAAAGGTAACTTGGTAGGGATTGATAAGCAGAACATGTGCCCCTATTCGAAAAATTTGGGAACCTAGTTAATTAAGTGCTTAAAATAAGATGGTTGCACGTAACGACTCCAAGCAAGTGGTAAGACTTGGCTTAATTAATAAACACGCGTTGGAAAGAATACGAAAATTCTTAAGGGGGCCAGTAAACCGATGATAGGTAGTCCCGAGGCAATCACATATAGCTTAATGAAGTAAGACACAGGCAAAAATATGCCGTAGATTACGTAAGAAAGATATAACCTTGTATTGTTTTTAGAGGCGCATGAATGTGGGATATATCTGCTGGATCTTGGAAGCTCTGGTGAGAGAAAAGAAAAATCACACAAAATCGGGCAATTAGATAGAATTTAGTGCGCAATTAAGGTGTTGTAGCACAAAAGGGGTGTTAGTTAGTTAGGGGGGATATTTCTAAATCCTGGTCGAAGTTTCAAGAATCCAAGCAATGAAATCCGAGTGAATCCGTATGAGAGAAAAAAGGTATATCTTGATAGTTAAAGCCAACCAAGAAGATTGGTTATGCTTTTTGGTATGTCCCGTATAAGATAGTTATAGAATAAAAAACAAAACCATACTTGATAAGACTAACCATGCGGAAAGAGACGATCAGGACACTTTTGGGACGAAGGGAGTCCTCCATTTCGAGGGAGGTGGAAACCTCTAGTCTGCGGCATGTGGGTGGCTTGAAAGTAGCTGATGTGAATCATAGGTAAAGACCCTACACCCAAAAATTAAATGCCAAGAAGATCAGAAAGGTTCTGATCTTATAAAAATATAATAATTGTGAAGTCGGCTGAGGAGGGCTGACTGAAAGAGATTTTTTTTAGCCTGATCTTTCCTAGCTGTGTGGTTGTGTAAATGTAGAAAAAAAATGTACTAAATTTAAAAATGCATACATTTTTTTGTGAAATATGGAAGGGAGGGATGTTACATGATACGGGCTGCCCCCTTTTCATGTAAGTATAAAAATAGAGAGATTTACTTAAAATGAAAATGAAATAGAATAGACGAAATTCGAACCTCGTAAATTAGGTTTAGAAATAGATTACGAGAGAGAATTAGAAAATGGAATGTAAAACAAACCATTTTTTAGCTTAGAGATAAAATAGTTGTTAATATATTTTTAAAGTATATGACGCAGTTAATATTCTTTCTGGAAAGAAAAATATATGTTAAAATTCAGATACAAGTGTGTAACTGAAATGAAATGAGTGTGTTTTGGTTATGTAATTTATTGATTGAGATTATATGTGTTAATTATTAAAGGGGGCGTTTATATGGTGTGAGAGGTTTAACCTATGTCTACAATTTAAATTATGCTCTTTTAATAGAAGTTTACTTATTAATGGTGCTACATTACAGAAACCTGCACGTTGTTTAATTGTGCTTGAATTTGCGATAAACACTGATTCAAGAAGTCTCCGGTGCGGTTTATTTGAAATAAATTTAACTATTTTTGCAAGCAGGAATTT
>NC_136524.1:41221537-41266537 GCF_053919585.1 Euprymna scolopes | reverse complement strand
GGTCAAGAATCGATTAAAAAGCTTGCACTATGTCTGAATACACTTTAGGTAAAATGTCAAATATTTAGACCAGAAATTGGCTGACCATTTTGGTAGAGATCGCAGAAGTAAAAAATGTTTAACATTGACCCAATTTTGACCCCTAATCGTTTATTGTTTTGGGCTCACACCAAACTAAGACGTTTGATTTATAACCAAGTAACTTACATCTCAAATTTCATGTGTTAAGACCCAAAGTTGGCGGAGGAGTTTGGTAGAGTTTCCAAATGTCAAATCGCTGAACATTGATCCCTTGACAGTCAAATTTCTTACTAAAAACCGACCAAAAAATCTTCCAAATCTCAACATCCCTTATGTCAAATTTTGAGTCTGTAGACTGAATATTGACAGACTAGTTTTCCAGGTAAATGTACACACACAGACACACTCAGACAGGCAATTTCACTTGTTTAGATATGTAGAGATATTCTAAGAGAAATGTATTCTAATCGCAATACATTTTAAGAGCAATATATTGTAAAAGCAATATCTTGTAAGTGCAGCATATTCTAAGAGCAATGTATTCTAAGAGCGATGTATTCTAACAGCGCTATATTCTAAGAGCAATTGCTCATAAGAGCAATGTATTCTAACGGTAATATATTCTAACAGCAATATATTATAATAGAAATATATTCTAAGGCAATATATTTTAAGAACAATAAACTATAAGAGTAATGTATTTTAAGAGCAATGTATTCTAATAGCAATACATTCTAAAAGTTATATATTCGAATAGCAATATGTTTTAATAGCAATATATTTCAAGCGCAATTTATTCTAAGGACAATGTATTCTATAATGCATCTTAGAAGCAATGTATTTTGAGAGCAATGCAGTCTGGGAGCAATGCATTTAAAGAGCGGTGGATCATGAGAGCAATGTATTCTATAATAAATGTATCCTAAGAGCAATGTATTACGAGAGTAACGCATTCTATAAGCAATGTATTCTTAGAGCAATGCATTCTAAGAGCAATGGATTATAAGATCAATCCATTTTATAAGCAATGTATTCTAAAATCAATGTATTCACAGAGCAATCCATTTTAAGATCAATGCATTCCAAAAGCAGTGTATTCTAATAACTGGGAACAATATACATTAATTAAATATATTTTAAGAGAAATGTACTTTTAGAGCAACGTATGCTAAGTGAAACCTATATTAATAATCTATATATTAATACGATAGCGTGGGCGTTACTTTGTGTGTCACGCTTACATCTTTTTTCTTTTCGTTTAATAATTGTTATGTCCTTCCATTTCTTGTAATAAATAATTTTGCCAAGAATTCTTCATAAGTTTTGGTTTCGTTTTCGATTATAGATGATGGCACTCAACTCATCTATTTTTTAATTTTTGAAATCACTACTTTATATTGTTTTTTTAACGTTCATGTTTACATTAAATATTGAAAAATAAATAACTCACCTCTTTTTTTATTGTTTTATCATATTTTTTCTACACGCTACTGTATTAATATATAGACTTGCTTAGATAAATATTTTTACAGTTTTAACAAAAGGGCTACAATAATATGATGGTGTCTTCATTCATGCTGAACGCCCACAGAATGCTCAGTAGCAATATTTTACATAGGAAAAATGCTGCTGTGGAATTTCCATAGATCCTACTACTATAAGATAATTCTTATACTTATAGAATTGCATTTTAGAACGTTATTCACCATTAATTAACCATAAATTGTAAATTGATGACGTAAAACAAACGAATTCATAACGCATTTTGGCTCATTCGTACAGAAATATGACATTTTATTGTATTGTTGATTTTGCAAAAGGTGTCATACAATAAAATCGCATTTAAACAAACGGTTTTTGTGGTACTCCCATCAATTTTTATCGTAAATATTTTCTGTGTTCGTGCATGAATTCTTTGCATTTTTTTTTTTCAGAAATAATCTTCTTCCGGTCTTTTTCGGTCAATTCCTTTTAATGGAAATCGCTTCAGGTAAAGCATGAAGCCACTTGATATAGGGAGATAATAACAATAGAAGATGATTATAGCAGAGACTAGAAATGCTTACTAAGCTTAGTCTTGAAATAACTAATACCATAGCTAGGAGGAAAACAGTTGATACAAAAAGAATTCCACATTACTGCAGTTCTTAGAAGACAGTTACTGGAATATTAAGCTTTATTGCAATAAGATATCCGAAGACCGAATTGATGAAGACCACTAGACGATTAAATCAAACGAGCTGGAACAAAGGAAGCAGGGAATAAATCATACAATTCTGAAGAGTATATGGTATAATAGTATTTATGAAAAAAGACCGAGACTGACATAGCGTCTGTGTGTGAGAGAGAGAGGGGGGGCTGTAGAAAAGAAGTAAATGTGTAGCCAGTCAGATATCAGATACGTTAATGCACTTTATCAATACCCTAAAATGTGACCAGGCCAAATAGCACAACATTACTATTAGAGATAGAGAATAGCTTCAGGCATGAGGCAGTATTAAGAGCGATGACGAGAATCGAATTTACAAGAAGCATAAAGAGTAATTGATCTGATATATAAACTCCAATAAATATCTCATGAGAAAGTAAGACCTCGACAGTAGACCCATCCATGAGAACCTCAAGAGTAAATAAAGAGATACGGCTACGATTGAAATACACGAGTTGAGCCTTAACAAGCTTAGGCAAAACAATCCATCTCGAACCCCAATTCATTATTAAATTCAGATCAACTTCTAGATTAGATGCATTGGTAAATTCATCCGAAGCAAATGAGCAGGAAGCAACGGCACAATTGAATGGTATCATCAGCATATTTGTTAATTTAGTTTTGGGGGTTGCGATTCTAAGAGCAATGTATTCTAAGAGCAATGTATTCTATAATCAATGTATTCTAAGAGCCCGTCTTTTACAAAAATTGCTTGAACAGCCACGTCGGCATTCCCCGGTAGGGGCGTCTCAGGCAGTAAGCAATAATCTTACTCTGCCCAAAAGAAAGGAGGCAACTACCTGGGAAGGTGGACCTCCTAGGACTACCAAGAAAACCTCACCTCAGCCATACAAATGGCAATGACTGACAGACTATGTGGAAGACGTATCCTTGACTGGTATGACTGTGCCAAGGAAATTCATGCCTAATAAACCAACTTTAAGTAAATATAAACCACACGTGGTTATCAAATAAATATAGAGAGATAGAGTGAGACAGAGACAGACAGAGGCAGTGGGGGAGTAAGACAAAAAATAGGGAAAAAAGAAAGGAAGAATTTTAACAAAGAAAATAAGGGGGAAAGGGAAATATGAGAGCGGGCAGAACCAAAGACTGAATGTGTGATCAGTAAAAGCAGTAGGAGGGGAGGAAAAAGAGTGCAGGTATGAGTAAGTTGTGGCAAGTAGGAGAATAAAGAGGAAGCCAAAATGTATGTGGAGGTGTTAGAAAGTGGGAAGGGAGAGGTGGTATGAGAAGCTAATGAGTAGAAAGGCGCTGTAAACGTGTGAGGAGGTTATGGCAGGAAGTAGGAGGATAAGAGTGAGAAGGTGGTGGGCAGAGTAAGAAGTGGGTGGGGAGATTAAAAAAAAGAAAGAAATACTTGTTAGAACTGAGAACGAAAATCTCAGCGGACTTTGTCACTTTCCGCTGCTATGACAACGGCGTGAAACGTTACTGTCTGCTTGTATAGAAAAAAAATCGAAAGAAGACAAGGTAGCTGAAGCAGGGGTATGAAAATGGCGGGGGAGGAAAAAAAGGCGCAAAATAAGAAGAAGAAGAAGAAGAAGAAATAAAACTATACATTTATATTTAGATTGTTGTATTTTTTTTAATTATATAAAACATCTAAAATTATTTAAAGTCAACTACTATTTTAGATTAGCGAGTAGTCTCATCCCTCGGCGTACACCCGGGAAAATTGAGGAAACAAATAATCCCAACACCTCCCCCTAACATCAATTAACTGTAAAAAAACGGAAATGCTTTTGCCAGCCAAAATGCTGAGCATTTATGCACCATATAGAAAATATTCGTAAATAGAAGTGCAAATAAAACAGGCAACGAAGACGAAATTTAAAAAAAAATCGAAAAGTTAATTATTAAATGGTTGTTTTGTAAAGTAATATGTAAATTAATTAAGTTTCGGATGTTGATCGCGTAGATATAACGGAGTATATTAAAAATATGTTGTTGGTTTGTTTTTTGCTTTTATCACTGCTTGCGCACAGGATGTTAACCATATCACTGCCAATAGTCCATTTTTAGGAAAAATAAATAACAATATTTCAGCATTTTTTATCATAGATACCCATAGTCAGTTGTCCAGATTGGTACACCTACTCTCTGTTCTAAGTTGGCATCACCAAGAAATATATATATATATATATATATATATATATATATATATATATATTGAAATGTATATGAAATATATATATATATTGAAATGTAATTGAAATATATATATATATATATATATTGAAATGTATATGAAATATATATATATATATATTGAAATTGATATGAAATATATATATATATTGAAATAGATATGAAATGTGTGTACTATATTTATATATATATATATATTGAAATGAATATGAAATATATATATTGAAATAGATATAAAATGTGAGTACTACATATTTATATATATATATATATATATATATATATATTGAAATGAATATGAAATATATATATATATTGAAATGGATATGTAATATATATATATTGAAATGGATATTATATATATATATATTGAAATGGATATGAAAAATATATATATATATTGTAATGGATATTAAATACATATATATTGAAATGGATATGATATATATATATATATATATATATTGAAATTTATAATATATATATATTGAAATGGATATAAAATACATATATATTGAAATGGATATGTAATATATGTATTGAAATGTATATGAAATATATATATATTGAAATGTATATGATATATGTATATTGAAATGTATATGAAATATATATATATATTGAAATGGATATTAAATATATATATTGAAATGCATATGAATATATATATTAAAATGTATATAAATATATGTATATATATATTGAAATGGGTCTGAAATATATATATATATTGAAATATTTATGAAATATATATATATATATATTGAAATGGATATGAAATATATATATGGCATGGATATGAAATACATTTATATATATATATATATGTATATATATATATATATATATTGAAATTTATATGATAATTGTATTGAACTGTATATAAAATACATATATATATTGACATGGATACGAAATATATATTGAAATGTATTAATATATATATATTAAAATGGATATGAAATATATATATATATATATATACATTAAATTGCATATGAAATATGTATATATATATATATATATATACTGAAATGGGTATGAAATACATATATATACATTAAAATGTATATGATATACATATATATATATTGAAACGTATATGAAATATATGTATATTGAAATGGATATTAAATTTATATATTGAAATTTATATGATATATATATATATATTGAAATGTACATAAAAAAATATATATATATTGAATTGCATATGAAATATATATATATTGAAATATTTATGAAATATATATATATAAATGGATATGAAATATATATATATATATATTGAAATAAACATGATATATATATATTGAAATGGATATGAAGAATATATATTTATTTAAATGGATATGAATATATATATATTGAAATATATGTGAAATATATATATATATATTTAAATGCATATGACATATATGTGTATATATATTTAAATGTATGTGATATATATATTGAAATGTATATGAAATATATATATTGAAATGGATATGAAATACATATATTGAAATGGATATGAAATATATATATATTGAAATGGATATGAAATCTATATATATTGAAATGGATATGAAATATATATATTGAAATGGATATGAAATATATGTGCATATATTAAAATGGATATGAAATATATATATTGAAATATATATGATATATATATGTATATATATATATATATATATATATATTGAAATTTATATGCAATATATATATATGGAAATGTATATGGAATATATATATTTTGAAATATGTATGAAATATATATTCAAATGTATATAATAATGTTATTACTTGATTTGAAAGATTCATCTTCACTAATTAGAATCCCTGGTACTTTTTTTTAGATCAGAAGAATAATTAACCACATTTCAACAACATCTCCATTTTTTACAGATATCTATATTTAGCCATAAAGATTGGATGAACGTCTTTAAAATATAATACTTCTACCTGGTGAATATTGGAAACAGTGATGTCTCAGTTTTCAGTATACTGTAAAAATCTAGAATTAATTTTTAGTTATTAGTACTTGTAAACAATCCACATTTTGTATACGGAGTAGCATCTTGACTCATGTTTCAGTTGCATTTCTAAAGAACTTGCAACTGAAACATGTACGCACACTTGTAGCCAATAATGTTTGTACAGATAAATGAAAAATATACTATATAATATATAGAGAGACAATGTATATATATGATATATATATAATGCATATATATATAATGTATATATATATATATAATGTATATATATAAACAATAAATCAATTATACTGTTTTGTGTTTGTAATTAATATAGTAAACAAAGATATATGATTATATAAAAACAAACTTACAAAAACCTACGACGGGATAGAGATGTTGAATCCTCCAAATACATCTACAGTAATTACTGCTTTCCATGGGTGTTGGTGTCTCACCACTGAAGGCAGTAATTGCTGTGGATGTAGTTGAAGGATTCGACATTCCTATCCCATCGCGGTTAACCACCTGATGAAAGCCAGACGGATAATTGGCCGAAACGTCGTGAAATACTAACTAAAATATGAGGATAATAGTCCACAAATAATTAAAATAAAATAAATTATACAAATTACTCATGTCAAAAAGAGTTCCGAATTTATTCAATAATATACCAAGAATATATTTTGTATGTCCATTTTTATCTATACGTAATCTCATTTTACACTCGGTCTTCTGCATTGCATATAGCCTTCTTATACTTTGTTAAAATAATCCCTAACAACGTTTCTGTTACTGTCATTGTGTTCATTAAAATCTCATGTTTGCAGTGATGTAACATCCAGCGTTATAGTGTGTCTATCTGAACTTGAACTTTATTATAATTGAATCCGAATAATCAAATTGATTTAAACGATTAATGCTCATCTCAAATATTCTGGAACTTAATAAAGATATTTCTTTTATGTGTGTTTTTGCGATAGCTTCATATATGTATGCGTATGTAAAAACAAGTGAGTTGCAAAACCGAATATATAAACAAAATTTAACATTTCTAGATTCCGGCAAATTTCAAATTTGCGACGTTCCGCATGTTAAGACGACGTGAGAACCACTACACCACAAAACCTTAACGAATGTTTGAAATTGTATATACAATTATTATTGCATCTTTAACATTGCAATCTTTTGCGTGCGTGCATGGAAAAATATTTGTACCAAAATTGCAAAGTGGCTTTTTTTTCTAAGAAATCGATATTAAATCAAAATATATAAAACTAGCTAATGCTTCACGTAGATTGAGCGACCACATCGAATAAGTTGTGACGCATTTGTTTTTTGTATGATTGTCTGCATTCCGGAATAATAGAATTTATGGTCTCAACCAATGAGATAAGCCAGAATGCAAGTGGGGAGAAATTATTTTCGAATAATGAACTGCATATGTGGTTGTATGTGTATGAGTGTTTCTTGTGTTGACTGGGAGCGGTGGAAGGACTTTTATTTTAGAGGGGAAAATACATACTACTTCGTCTAAAGATCTTTGCGGTCTTGACGATGTCGTACGTAGTCATTAAAGTATGATTTTTTATTGCGATTAAATTGGTATGTAACGGCGCCCGAAAGTTACATGAGAAGGTGGATAGTAGTTTAGACATACTAAATTTGTATGTGGGAGTTGTTATTGAAACACAAACGTATTTTGGCCAGAGGGGAATTTCTGCAATCATTTTATTATATAGTAGATAATGTATCAAATTAATCATAAAGACATGAAGGGTATTATTATCACAATTCCAAAAGAATTCATTAAATATTTTGTGAGTAAATTTAAAATTGGAGTCTCGCAGTTCCCTGTTCATAATATATATATATATATATATATATATATATATATATATATATATATATATATATATATATATATATATATATGCGATATAAATGCTCTGTTCCGTCTGCCTGCTTCCCACCGGACTACAATTGGATGTCTTCAAGTCCAACGTTAACAAATTCCTAATGAACCGCCCCCTTAAGTAAACCCTTCATCAAATCTCTACACTAACGCAATGTACTTGCAATAACCCTTATCCCTGTGTGGTTTCCGGGCCTTGATAAGTGGTGATCACTGTGTAAATATATATATATATATATATATATATATATATATATATATATATATATACATATATATATACACACACACTCGGGTTAATCTCTTACAAAATGTATCGCTAGTTGGACGTAAGTGGCTACTATTTGGGACCATTACTAGAAAAGATTAAGAAGACGTTGGTTTACGTTATATTTGAACTTCTGCATATTAGTACAGCCAGGGAAGCAGGTAGCAGGGAGGAAATATATATATATATATATGTGTGTGTGTGTGTGTGTGTGTGTGTGTGCGTGTGCGTGTGTGTGTGTGTGTGTGTGTAAACAGATAGATGAGATAACTCCGCCGATACCATCTTGCATGGAAAATAAATGTTAATTCACAAATCAATGATATTGCTGCAATCGATCAACAAAAACAGCTAAAATCCTAAGTAGAAATTGCACTAGAAGCCTTCTACCCCAAATTACTCTTTCATATTTACACCAAGTTATCAACCTTGTATTTACACATTAAACCCCAACGGATGTGTCTCGTTTCCCGCCGAAAACATCGCGCGTCTAGCCTATTTCATAATTAATGTCTGCAAGCACTAATAACCGACCGGCATTTTGTGTGTGCATGTGTGTGTGTGTGTGTTTTTTCTTTGTAATCTCATATTTATATGTATTTTTTATTATATTTATTCATCTTTAAACTACTTTATTTAGTTAGTTAGTTTTAAAGTACAAATAACACAGCTAATAGTTTTCTTCGTTACTCGTTATGGTGCTGCTATAATTAATAATATAATATTATAATAATATTAATATTGCTATGACTATTAGTATTTTATATTAATTTTATTACTACCATTATTATTGTTATATTGATTGTGGCTATCAATGATGCTACTTGTATATTTTTTTTACTTCAAATTCACTACTATCAAGGCACGGACGCCACTCAAGGATGATGTTTAATAAGTGTTACGTACATAGTGAGGCAACTCAATAATGTTCAGTATTGGTGGAACTTGTAGTACTTATTTAAGAGTACATATAGACAAAACTTGGGTTTTCATAACTATACATATAGATTCGAAAAAGTTGTCAAAAATTAATATATACAAATAAATGTTATCAAAGGAAAGATAAGTTACTTTTCTACCTAACTGAATATTTTTAGTGTTTTTATTTAATGTAACGTGTTTATTCAGTTCGAAAAACATATAGTGTTTACTGATGTATTGGAAAATTTTAAATGGCGCCCGTCTCTCTGCTGAACGTGGTAAGTTTGGGAAAATGAGTTTAAAATAAAAAAAATATACAAAACACTCTAAACACCCCACCGAATATATGTCCGGTTATGCCACGGTAACATATATTGAGGGAGTTTCTAACAGTCTTTTGTTTATTTTTAACTCATTTTCCCAAACTTACCGCGTTCAGCAGAGAGTCTGGCGCCATTTTAAATTTTCCAATACATCGGTAAACACTGTATGCTTTTCGAGCTGAATAAATATGTTACATTAAATAAAAAAAGTTAAAAAAATATCCAGTTTGCTAGAAAAGTAACTTATCTTGCCTTTGATAACATTTGTTATATATTTATTTTTGGGCAACTTTTTCGAATCTATGTGTACAGCAATACAAACCCCAAAACTTATTTACATTGAGCTTGAAAAGGACCAAGTTATAGAAGCAACTCCGCGGTACCTTGTTCTACATATGTACACTTTTAGGAAAGAAACTCTGCTCATGGAATTTACGTTTAGATTTTGACATGGATAGAGAGTAAGGAAAATTGTTGATTATTGTTGTAGCTAGACTACTACCATTATTGTGTTTGCTTTATTAATAACACTTCCATTATCATTACATTTAAATCCGTATAATTATTTACTCACTAGGAGTATTCACACAAGCCATCGTCAAAGATTGTCCTTTAAGAACAACTAGCGGTGTTTCCTGGAGTCTGAGTGACAACAAGTCTCCCCAGATTTCCAGTACTTTCCAACAATTTCGACAACTTTTGCAACTTAATTTGTGTTATCGCAACAGCTGCTTACCATTGATTTCTCGCTGGCGACGATCATTGGTCTTCATTGGAATTTAGGTGGCAATAAGCCTCCCCAAGTCTTCTTTTCACCTCTCCAGTGGAGGTCTAGCTAGTGCTTTCTCTCCTCAGTCTTCCCCTCCTCTTAGCCCTCATTATTTTGTGTGGTGCCTGTTTATGGTGACACTCACAGCAAAAAAATGTTGACCGCGGTTTCTTCATTGGTACAGTATCAGTTTTCACGAGAAGTTACTGATTATTTTGCATCTGTAGCTGTTTCCGTGTTCAGTTTGTGTGTAGTTTATGTGTAGTGTATGTCTCCACATTCCAGGGGGTTCCTTAATATTTCTGCGGTTTTCATTATTGTTGTGTCTGCACAAATAATTAACGAGAACACGGAAAGTAAAAGTATACAATAATATATTAGGCAGAAAAGTTATATACATATTTACATGTCTTCAGATATACTTTAGTTGAAGATATTCCGGCAGGTTGCGTGTTGCATGTCTTACTGGAGGCAACATAGGCGTCTTGCCTATTTGGCGGTCGTTGCAGCACTCTCCCGGTATTAGTGATTGATACCTTTATATATCTCACTCACCCAACTATTTTAATTAGTGGGCGTCTCCACAACAATTATTGAAATTCGTTATATTTTCTCGGCCATCCCTCTGATTCCTATCTCTCCCATTCTTTTTTCAATATCTTTGGTATCGTTCCTAGCGCTCTAACTATTAGTGGTGTTATTTTCACTTTCTTCATTTACCAGATCCCTTTGAGCTCTCTGGCCAGTTTTGTGTATTTGCTCCGCTTCTCATTCTCCTCGATTTTCACTCTGCCGCCTGCTGGCACGGCAAAATCTATTATCTGGCAGGCCTTTCCTTCTTGTTAATTATTATGACATCCGGTCTTCTTGCTTGGGTGGGTTTATCCGTTTGTATATCTATGTCCCATAGGATCTTGTGATTTTCATTTTCCATTACTGCTGCCAGTTTGTGTTTGTGCCATTTGTCTGTTTGTTCAAAATTCATTTGTTTGCATAACTGCCAATGCACCGCCTTACCCACTTTATCGTGTCTATTTTTATATTCCTTTTTGGCTAGGTTGCTGCATTCACTTATTATGTGGTTTATTGTTTCGTCTCTTTATCCGCAGAGTCTGCATTTGCTGTTTCCTTGTGTATTGTCAATCCTAGCTTCTATAGTAATTGTCTGTATTTTTGAGATGAGGTGTTTTCATTGATTGAGATTGTCGGACTGACTTCCTCATCTTGGTTGTTATCGTCACAACGTTACGGCCGTTTTGCCCTCCAGCCTTCATCAGGTGTTTTGTATCGAACTGGGGAACCGGTTGTTAGGAGTCTCGAACCCAACCGTTTATTATTATTACGGGGGTACCGTGTTCGGACTCCAGCTAGGCTCTGGGACATAGTTGCTGATTCTCTATTTTGAATGTTACTTTTTACTGCCTTCGTTCAGGATTGAACTCAGCACCTTGGGTAATTGTAAACTTTGATACCACGTCTAGGACCACTCGGCCATATGTCACTAGCTTCTATGTCATTGGTTCTAATTGCATTATCTTGCGCAGTTGTTATTAGTGATTCAGTTTCCCTTTTAAGAATTTCTTTTTTGTAGTCATTTTGATGTGTTTTCGTTAGTCTCTTCTTTTGTAATCCTTATAAATTGCCTATATAACTGTGTCTCTTCCCATTTTTCTTTCCTCGTCTTATTTCTCGTCTCTTTTTCTATCTTGTTTGTTTCTTCCATGTCTCTTGCTGTAGTAATTATTCTTTTGGTGTCCTGCATTATGTAATTTTCTAGTTCTTTTTTCGATAGAGACAGTCCTCTTCCTCTTTCTTTCCTTTTCACATATAGTCGGTCAGTATCATCCTTTGGGTGTAGTGCATTGTGCATTGTCATGAGTTTCCTGGTTTTCTAGTGAAGATTACTTAGTTCTTCTTTGGTCTAGTTTATAAAAGGTCCAGTGCATCTTATCAATGACATTACCCACGTGTTTATTCCTTTAATTTGGTTTCAACTATTTAATTTGGTTTCGAGGAGTTTTCTTGTTCTTCTGAGGTATTCCTTTCCAATTTTCCTTTTCATTTCCACTGCTTTGATGGCGTGTACTTCCAGTACTCCCAGGTATTTATAGCTATCATGTTCGCCTAGTGTACTCATTTCTGTTTGATTGGGCAGTACTATACATTCTGTTGCTTCTAGTTTTCCCTTCCTCATGGTCAGCAGTGCGCACTTTCCCCTGCTGAATTCCATTTGAAAATCTTGGCTAAAGATTCTATTCGTGTTTATTTGTGTTTCTAGTTCTGTTTTTGTTTTTCCAAACAGCATCGTTCTTCCTTCCGTGTTAGTTACCTTATATCCGGTTTGGCATTTTCTTAGAATGTTGTTTAGGGGCATCATGGCTATAATGAACAATAATGGTAATAGGGAATCACCTTGGAAGATTCCTCTGCGTATGTTGATTTCAGTTATATGTTATCCGTCAGCTGCCAGTTCATCTCCATGTTTTAATTGCATTTTCTATCATGTTGATTATATTCCCTGGTATTTTGTACATTCTCATGCATTCTATTATCCATGCTTGTGTGATCCTATCATATGTTTTCTTATAGTCTATCCATGCCATGGCTAAGTTCTTTTTTTCAACTTTTGGCCTCCTTCAGAATCTTTTGGTCTATGTATAATAGGTCGTGAGTTCCTCTTTTTCATTTTTGGCATCCTTTCTGTTCCTCTGGGAGTAGTCCTCTGTTATGAAGTGACTGATATATTTATTCTCTCGGTTGCGCGGTAAATATTTTCCACATTGTAGGTAGACAGGTTATAGGTCTGTAGTTGCTGGATTATTATTATTATTATTATTATTAGTAGTAGTAGTAGTATTAGTAGTAGTAGTAGTAGTATGTTGTTGTTGTTGTTTACATGTTTTTCTTTGTTTTGTTTTTGTTTTCATTCAGGAGCGGGCTTTTCCACCAATACTAATGAGCATAGTCAAAGATCAAATTAGATGGAAAGCGCTTGGCGTAGGAGGTTTGCTGTGCAAAGCAGAACTGACTTCTGGAGTACGATGATTTAGTAATTGGTTCCCAGGGAGTTCAACTGTTTCTCAGGATCATCTGGAATTGAGCCAAGCACATCTTTGATTATTAGCACGGTGAAAGTTTACTCATTACACAACCTAACAATCTTCACCCACAGTTTCTGATAGTTCCATATTTTCTCATTCGTTTTGCGTGCTAAGCTGATGTCCTCATGGCAAGCCACATCAATAATTTGGTATTCATTGGTATTTTTGTTCATAACTACAGCATCCGGTTTCGTGTGAATTATTTCTCGGTTAAACGTAATCATGAAATCCCAGTAAATCTTAACGGTTCCAACATCACCCAGAAGGGCAGTGAAAAATGAAGACGTTAAGATAATAATAGTTATTATTATTATTGGCTCACAATGAGCTTTCATATAGGTCATCAAATATATCTCCTTGAAAACAGTCTTTGACGTTCCCTGGAAGCTGAGTGACAACAAGTCTCCCCAGATTTTCAGTACTCTTCACCTCTGCCGTTAGTATTTGAAAATAAATTTGCATCATAGTAGCATCTGCTTGCAATTGCTTTCTCGGTGAAAGCGGATATTGGTCTTAACTGGAATTTGTGTGGCAATAAGCTTCCCCAAGATTCCACTTCTCTTCGCACTGAGGTTTGGTCAGTGCTCTCTACTCGGTCTTTCCTTCCTCCTACTCTACTTGGCTATTTTATCTAGCCTGCGCTATTTGCTCATCTGTGTTAATCTCCACATTCAAAGTTTTCCTTAATATTTCAGCTGTTTTCATTATTGTTGTTCGTTGTGTTTTCCCAGTCATTCCTTTGATTCCAATTTCTTCCATTCTTTTTTCAAAGTTTTTCGGGATTGTTCCTAGTGCTCCTACTATTATAGGTATGATTTTGATTTTCTTCATCTTTCATATTCCTTTCAACTCTCTGGCTGGCGCTGTGTATTTGTTCCGTCTCTCCTTTTCTTTGATGTTCACCCTTTTATTATTATTATTATTATTATTATTATTATTATTATTATTATTATTGTTGTTGTTGTTGTTGTTGTTGTTGTTGTGATTATTAATGTTATTGTTATTATTATTGTTGTTATTATTATTATTATTATTATTATTATTATTATTATTATTATTATTATTATTATTATTGGAGTGTAATATTTATTATGTAATATGTAATTATTATTATTGGAGTGTATGGTAGGGCAAAAGTGTCATTACGACCTAGCAAATGGAACATACTCGTCCGGATTGTATGTGAAAAATCGTAGACTTTCTTGTGCCCTGGGACAAGAGGGAGAACGAGAAGTGTAACTACTATGCTCTGTTAGCTTTGGAATTATGCATGGTGTTAAGACCCAAGCAATGCAGGTGGTAGTAGGTACGCTAGGTGTAGTATCAAGTCCTCTGGAAGGGCATTTGAAAAAAAGAAGAAAAACAACCTACAAATCCCGGATGCGTTCAGCGACCTTCAAAACTTTGCCATAGTAGGTAACATTAATATACCTAGGAAGCACTTGTTCGTTGTAGCTCCTGGTTTTAAGACAGAATTGAGGGAAAATCCATTAAGAAAGGACCCCATCTATTTTCAGGGAAACGTTATTAAACAAAATTATTATTATTATTATTATTATTATTATTATTAGTAGTAGTAGTAGTAGTAGTAGTAGTAGTAGTAGTAGTAGTAGTAGTAGTAGTAGTAGTAGTAGTAGCAGCATCAAATCGTCTGGAAGGACAATTGAAAAAACTACAAATCCCCGATGTTTTAGGCGGCGTTAAGACCTCTGCAATTGTAGGTACCACCAACATCCTTAGAAAATCCTTAATCTTCTAAGCTCCTGGTTTGAAGCCGGGATTGAGAGAAATCCTCTGGAAATGAATCCCATCCCTTTCCAGAGAGACGTTGATAAACGAAATCAGAATTATTATTATTATTATTATTATTATTATTATTATTATTATTATTATTATTATTATCATTACTATTATTATTATTATAATTATTATTATATTATTATTATTATTATCATTGTTGTTGTTGTTGTTGCTGCTGCTGTTTTTGCTGTTACTGTTGTATATATATATATATATATATATATATATATATATATATATATATATATTTAATTTATTTATACAAACATAGATGGCTACATAGGTGCATACATGTTTCTGTAATCACCCATTATTGGGGAGCTTATGCCTTCAGGCCAAGAATTTCCTCGAAAACTAGGAAATTACAAGGGAAATTCTTGGCCTGAAAACGTAGTCTCCCCAATAACGAGTGATTACAGAAACATTTATGCACCTATCTGGCCATCCATGTTTGTATAAATAATTAAATATACCTGCTCTGTTAACTCCTTGAGCAAATTTTGGTAGACACATGTTGTTTTAGTGGATGTACTTCTAGGAAACTAAAACATACTGCCATAATATATATATATATATATATATATATATATATATATATAGAGAGAGAGAGAGAGAGAGAGAGAGAGGAACAATGGGAGTGGGAAATGAAGTCACAAAACCTATATATTGGTGAATATAGAATTGTTCATTTATTCAATAAGGGATAGAAAGGACGCTTTATACCAATTCCTATAGTTCTCCTATATAAGCTCCAATGATACTTGTTGAGCTTTATATTGTCCAGATAAAACTCCTCTTATAGAATTGAGATCACGTACTAAGCAATATATATATATATATATATATATATATATATATATATATATATATATATATATATATATATAAGGGGAGATAGAGAGAGTGAGAAAGAGAGAGAGCGTCAAAAGTGTCTTGTTTTCTTAACTTGACTTTTAATTTTAAAAATCTGAAAATAAACAGAAATAAACGTAAATTAACTCTAAAAAATGTGGATTCCAAAATCGTTCCAAAATAATATTTTTTCGAAAAATAAATAAATAAATAAATAGATATAAAAATAGACAAAAATTGAAACACAAACGTCGGAAACATAATTGCTAAACTAATAAATTTAATACGCGCTTTGCATTGTTCTTTTTTCTATAAACTTTAATTTCTTCTTCTATATTGATCTATAACGCTTTTTTTAAATGTTTTTTAGAAAGATATGTCGCTCCGGACGTTATATATTAATAAAAGATGAATATTTTGTTAAAATGATGCGGTGAATAATGAGTGATTATGATGATGATGCGGTTGTTGTTGTTGTTGTTGTTGTTGTTGTTGTTGTTGTTGTTGTTGTTGTTGTTGAGGAGGAGGAAGAGGAGGAGGGGGAGTAGTAGTAGTAGGATGCATGGGAGGGGGAGCATTATTCTCACATTTTCGAATGATTCAGATGGTCTCTGGTTGCATTCGTTTAACCGTTGTCTTTCTAGTTTAGTGTTCTTTCTAGAAAAGGAATCGTGTACTTACGGGTGGGATATATATGTAAAGCAAATGATCTTATTCCAACGACAGAGGTTTGCGCGTACGTGAACTTGCAACAGTGGGTAAAAGGACCATTATTCAGCTTCGGTTATCTCCCTTTGTAGATATGCTAATCATCATTATTTCCCTTTAGCTATTTTTTGCAATATTTAATTTCCACTCTAACTGGCTAGAATGTGCTGCTACCCGGCTGCCGTACATACAAAATACAAACATTTTCATTAATGGATTTCGACCACTCACAGGTCCATAGATCACCAACTTTTCCATTCTTTTTTAATCTCTTAAAGAAATACACGAATTCTTGATTTAAAATATTGAAATTCTTATTTAGTGATTGGATTTTTTTTTTAATATCGAAAAAAAAAAGCATTGGATAAAATAGGAAAAAATGTTGTCATCGGCCAATATTAAGTGAATTATGTAAACATAAAATAAGCTTCCACACAAAAAAAATAGAGAAAATCAACGTGGTTTTTATAAAAACAAAGTTTTAAAATTTGAACTTTACAGGTAAATTTCTAAAAAACACTTCTTTTTTTTGTTTTAATTTGAATATTTTATTTATTGATCTTTTATATTCAACTAGCGGGGGCACCCGGAGTTGCCCGGGTGTTTGTAGGTGTGTGTTGTGTTAAATAAAAAAGAAACCGGGGGTAGGATCGAACCCGAAGCCCTGAGGCGAAGTTTGAAAATAAAATCGACCAGCCAGAATGAGTTAGTGAAAGATGTTTAAATTTAATTAAGTAAGAACCAAATTGACAGGTGCGCGTCCGGAAGTCGTCGAGCGTGATGACGATGTAAGCATTGTTATAAGCGAAGTAAAAAAAGAAAACAACGTTTTAATTAAGCGGGGGGGGGGTAATACAAAACATAAAAAAACACAAAAAACTAACGTAAGGCAAACGAACGATGAAAACAGAAAACGAACACGTGAAAAATGGCTTAAATAAGCCTGTTTCGATATTAAAATTTAAAAAATCGATGGGTACCCAGGTGTTTTTGGGTGTGTGGTCGGGGGTGGATAGGCGAAGTAAAAAAAAACAGAAAAACGAACGTTACGTGAAAAATGGCTTAAATAACACTGGTTCAATATTTAAATTTAAAAAATCGAAAAAAAAAAGACACCACACACCACGATTCGAACCAAAAATGTTCAGATAATGAACCAACGCGCTAAACAACTGAGCTAATGCGACGTACATGAAATTTGTTCAGTTTTTAAACTCAGGTCATAACGTCATCTGGCGCATGCGTAGAACCGCTCGTCGTCACGAGAAGACCATTTTTATTGACCCCCCCTGTAGAAAATTGTCGATTTCGGGGTGAAAAAATGAACGTTTTTGGCCAATTTTTCGATATTTTCGAGCGAAGGATGAGGCTTCGATATGATATCGAGTTTGTGAATTTCCTTCGTGTCTGTCGAAAGATTTTAGCAGACACACAAACATACATACATACATTTTCGCTTTTATATATATAAATTTGTGATATATAAGACTTTGGTGAGTCAATTAATTATATATATTTTAATAGACCTTTCAAAATGGGGGGGGATTTCACAAGAAAACGTTCGTCTAAAATATTAAATCTGGTTTATTGGAAAGAACATAACATTTTACATTGACTCTGAAAATATCGTAAACACTGAAGCATTAAAAATTTAGATAGATTTTTAAAGTTTAAAAATTGAGAAAAATTTAACCTGTAAATTTCAATTGATTTCATTATGTAAAAAAATGGCGTCATTGAGGCGCACCTCGCCGCGCCTGTACTTTGTAAACACTATTTTATAAATAATAAAAATAACATTTCTATTATATTTTAAACAACTTTATTAGTTTATTTTGGAAGTATATTCCATAAAAAAAATAAACAACCCACTTTAAAAGGAGAAATTACGAGATTTTTATATTTTATTCGCAGTTTCGTGTTAGGGTGTCAAAAATTCCCCCAAACTTCTGATACACCTAGCTCTTCACACACCCAGGTTGTCAGACCGTGTCGATAACAACTTAGCCACCATTATTTATTTATTCATTTATTTTTTCGTAAGAGATTATTTCTTGTTATAGCTTTTCACTGTGGTCGATAAAGTGTATGTTTATTGCAATTGGGCGAAAGACTTTCGTAAACTAACCTTAAAGTTTAGAAACATTTTAGAAAGTCTGTGTAAGATGATTATCTCTGCTAATTCAAGAAGAAAAAAAAAACAGGTTGCAGAAACGAAAGCAGTAGGTCGTCGTGCAAAAGCCACGATAATAGAAATAATAAAAACGATTATGACGAAGGAAAATAATTATTTAATTACGACTTAATTACTTATCGAGATTATATTTTCTGATGACGTTTTTTCGACATAGATTAATTCGCTCTTCGATGTCAGTGTTACAAAGACATCATTAATCTGTGATATGTAAATACTATAATTATACCTTTAATTAATATAATTGTATGATTTTGATTTGATTCAATAATCATACTTAATATCCGTAAGTTATATCATTCATATTACTATATATGTGTGTGTGCCTGTGTGTGTGTTTGCGTGTCCGTCTGTTTGTGATAGGTTACAGCTATTCAAGGAAACATGAGTAAGATGTACTTCATAAAATATCATAAGTAAGTATTAATATATCTTCTGGTTTGGAATGTTAATAACGATATATATATATATATATATATATATATATATATATATATATATATATACCCGTTCACATACACATTTCACGATAAAACTAGAACACAGAATTAGATAGAATCGGGCAGTTGCATCGACAACGGACAACGCCAGACCCAAAGTGGGTTTCGATGTACTGCATCTCATCAGTGGCGTGCTCCGACATAGGCGCGAACACAGGTCGTCGCACTCATGAAGAGTGCAATACTGACGACCTAACCATATGGGCCACGGCGCAATCTATTGGCTATGCCTCGATTTCTAAATTCTTATATTTTTATCCAGTTCTTCATTCTACGATGTGACAAGCAACGCGTCATATACAACTAAGATAGTTACTGCTGGTATGCAGGCGGTAGATATCACATCTACAAATATTAACTTAAATTAGCCGACTCCCCAGACACGATTTCGGAACAACCTTATTTGTCGATGCAATTGCTTGATTCTATCTAATTCTGGGTTCTAGCTTTATCGTGAAAGGTGTATGTGAACGGGTATTTATATATCTATCTATAATCTCCTCTTAATGTCTAATATATATATATATATATATATATATATATATATATATATATATATATATATATATATATATATATATATATATATATATATGACGATTTCATTTAATCACATTAATAAATATACAAAAATATAATTTTATGCGTAAATTTTCAGTATTTACTTCAACAGTGCTCAATATATATGGTAGAGCAAGGCAGTAAGTTATAAAAATATATATGGCAATTAAGCTACACAGAATATTTCGCGTTTTATTCTCGTGAGAATTTGTCAGGCTTTTATATATATATATATATATATATATATATATATATATATATATATATATATATATATATATATATTTGTGTTGGGACGATTACTAGAAAAAGGGAATCGAAAAAAATCGAAATACTTGGTGGTATCGAAATCGGTATCGAAATCGGTATCGGAATCGGATAAAACGATTATATAATTCGTCTTTTTTATTTGAATTTGTTTTAAGCTAAATCTCCCACAGCTGATCGTAGTGATAAAATGATAAGTATTTATTTATTTGAAACTACTAGTAAAACCTATAGGTCTTTCTCACAAGTGTATTTTTACGCTTGAGAAATATTTGCACACCTAACATGCATTTTTATGGTAATCGTGGAAAAAATAACAACTATATAGTTAAATATTTAGAGATTTATAAAATATCGGAATCGAATATCATTAACTGTATTGGAATCTGGTAAAAATATTTGAATCATACCATCATTTATATATCTATTAATACACACATATATATATATATATATATATATATATATATATATATATATATATATATATATATATATATATATATATATATATACAGGGTGTCCGTAAAGTTACTATACAGTCTTACAAGTTACTATACAGACGCCCTGTAATATATTAACAGTACGGTAAGATATTGTATTAAAATATGGATTTGTAACAAAAGAAATAAAAAGAAATAACACCTTTATGTTTATAAAAATCTCAGAAAATACACGTGTTACATCCGAAAAGACTGTAACAATCAAGGCAAACAATTTCTATGACAAATATTCAACTTGGAGGCCTTCAGCCCCAATACATTCTCGACAACGTGCCACCACACTCTGACAAACTTTGGTGCACAAGTCACGATCAAGGTTGGCAAATGCATCAATAAATATTAACTATTAATACAAATATAATACAATAAAACAATAAGACTGTATAGTAACTTTACGGACACCCTGTATATATATATATATATATATATATATATATATATATATATATATATATATATATATATATATATATATATATATATATATATATATACGTAGTTTTGTTGTTGATTTTTTAAACCGATATTGAGGTTAGCGTCTTCACATTGAAGATCGGATGTAATTTTTAAAAATTGCCCATTTTTTATTTTGGACGTAAACAAACAATATTTTTATTTATTTATTTATTTATTTATTTTTTAAACAGTAATCTACGTACATGCATGTTACGGGTCCTACCCCTCTTCAGCGTAGCTTGACTGTTATTAGGACTCGAACTGTGGACCTTATGTATTTCAGTCCAGCGTCTTATCCATTATATATTTATATATATATATATATATATATATATATATATATATATATATACCAATTATGTATATAAAAGCTATATGTTATGTTATATATGTCAGTGACGTAGCATGCTGTCGTCGCAGTCGATCTGCTTTTTAAAAGTCTTTTAAAACCAAAACAAATCATCAGCTATGCACGAAATGAAAAATAGATAGAATAATGGCGTTTAAAACGAAATCACCGGAAAAGAATCTGTGAAACCCTTTCATGTTGAAGAAAGCACGTTTCCTGTGAACGCAAACTGTATTTTTACAAGCGTTTTTTGTCATACTTAATATCGTTAAGTTAATATAATTGTTGAAAATGGATGTTGTTTTAATTCCAGTTTGAGGAAGTATTTGAATTTGAGTCTTTACAGTCGCTGCTAGTTACAAACGTTTATCGTCGTCCCACTTCGCACTAGCACATATGCATACTAGTATTGGGACGATTAATCGGAATCGGAGTCGGGAACAGAAAAAAAAAATCTGAGATTTGTTTCTGGGTATCGCAATCAGAAAAGTCTGTGCCTATTTTCTGATGCCAAAAATGATTCTTTTAATTATATTTCAATATTAGATTATTTTAAAAAAACAAAATCTTCCACTACTCATAGTAGTAATAAAATAATAAACAGTTATTGATTTGAAACCACCTGTAAAACTAAAATCTATAGAATACCTTCTCACACAGGTGCGTTTTTAAATTTGAGAAAATATATACCCATTTAACACGAGTTTTTACGATTATCGGAAAAAAATAACAATTTTATAGTTTAATATTTACAGATTTATAATAATCGAAAACGGAATCGATAATTGCATCGGAATCTGGAATTTAGTACGGAATCGGTAATTGTAACGGAATCAAAATATATTGGGCTCGTCCGTTCACTAATGCAAACTACTAATACTGTAAATCTTGTTACTAGTACACCTTGTTTGATGGTACTTGTGTACGATGGATGACGTCATAAATCATTGCTCAAAGAATGACGTCATAAAGACTGGCTGAAAGAATGACGTCTATCACAAAGACAGAGATGTGGTATAACTATGCGAAAAGAAACGTGTAAAGATGGCATTTAACCTTTGAATCCCAATAACCTTTATCCCCGAGTGGCTTCCGGGCCTTGATAAGTGGTGACCTTTATGTAAAAAGAAAAGAATCTAAAAACATTACTAGGCGTTTTAAAGTTAGTATTTATGATAATCAAAAGTATGCTTAATTCTAACGATCCAATATTTAAAATCGATTCATCAATAACATCTGATTGTTATTTTTGTCGCTTGCATTTTTATTTGTTTTTGTTTTCTTCGCGTGAAAACATCATTCCCCATCTGCTTTAGTTTATTTACGCCACATTTTAAGAAATCGGAGAGAAGGAGAGAATGAGTGAATGGATGGACGAATAAACACTTGAAAGAAAGGAAGAAAGAAATATTGAATAATGAAAGAATGAACAGTGAGAAACATGAAAAGAAAAATGAAAGGATGTAAGAAAGCAAAAGGAATATTTGATCCAAGAAAAATAAGAGAAAAAAAAACAAACTTTGAAATAAATAGACAAATAAATAATAACCCACCTAAAAAAATATATTAAAGACAAGGAAGATAAAAAAAATAGTAGACGGTGAAAGAAAGAATGAAAGAAAGAAAAATAGAAAAAAGAAAAATGAAAGAAAAAACAGGGCTAGATTTTGTCTAATTATAAAAAAAGAAAGAAAGAAATTGAGGCAGGAAAGTAGAACGTAAGTGGAAGGAAGTAATCGCGTGATAAATAAATAAATAAAGAAAAAATATTGTGGAGAAATGAATATCCAAATTAAAGAAACAAATTGAAAACGTAATGCAGCAAAGAGACGGTGAAAGAAAAAAAAGAAAAGAAAGTAGAAAGAAAGAAAGACACAGAGGAAGGAATTATGCACTGAGAGATTGGGAAATAATAAAAGAAAGAAAAAGAAAGAATGAAAGAAATAACGGTAAGGGCGAAGTAGGTGGGAAAAGAAACGTATAATGGAATAAAAGAATGCTAGTTAATAGAGGTTGATATAAAAACACTAAAGAAGGGGGGGAAAGAAAGAAACGAACGAACATAGTCTTGGACGCCAATCCTTCGCGAGAAACACCCGTCTGGCTGAAACTACTGTTAATACTTTTTCCACCAATCTTTATCTGTGCCTAAATAAAAACGTAGACTCTAGTAGCAGAGCTTCTTTCTCAAAAGTGCACGACTGTGGAACTCTCTTCCGTTTGCCTGTTTCCCACCTGACTACAACTTAGATGTCTTCAAATCCAACATAAACAAATTCCTGATAAACCGCCCCCTTAAGTAAGACACTATCAAATCTCCAATACTAATGATTACTACAATACTATCTCATTGATTACTGTACACGCAATAACCCTTATCCTTGAGTGGCTTTGATAAGTGGTGACCTCCATGTAAAAAGAAAAGAATTAGAAAAATAAATAAATACTTAAATAGTTGGAGTGAAAATGGCAGGAAGTAGTTGGAGAAACATGAAGAAATAAAAAACGGAATAAAGTAGAGAATTAAGGCAGGAAATGAGAGAATAAGGAAGACTCAAAAGATAGTGGTAGAGAAAGAAAGAAACAAAGTGAGCAATAAAGGGAAACAAGTAAAGAATGTAGAGAAAGAAAAAAAGGGGGGAACCAAACGATTTTCAATAAACTAAGGAAGGCACACATGAAAGAATGAAGTGTTAAAGTATATAGAAAAATAATTTTAAAAAAAATAATCGAGAAGAGAAAATAAGTTTTTATGTTGCAGGGATATATGTAAGTGCGTTCGTCTGGCACTGCGCGTTTGACTGTACAAAAATTACTAACCTAGCTTAATTATTTAAGAAGTTCACAATTCAATTGCATATATACACTCATGAGCAAAAAAAAAAAAAATGGCCCAAGAGTGAAAGAAGGAAGAAATCGATTTTTCAATATTTTTCCATGAATTTTTTTTAATTTTGACTAAAAATTTCTATTTTGCAGATCATTATTATTATAGCATATAATAATAAGTGGAAAAATTAATCCTAAGAATGGTAAGACTGCATCTTGGCGAGGATATAAAAACCCGAATTGTACGATTAAAACAGTCCAAAATGACTTACAAGTTATTTTTTTATATTTTAAGAAAAGAAAATGTGAAAACATCTTTTTCTGCAGTGAAACGAATTGGTCTTGAAGGTTTGAAGTCGAATTCTTGATAAAAGGGAAATCTGGATTTGGTCGACCTAGAGTATCCACAGACTTCTTTTTGAAGGATCGAAAGAAAACTTATGTTGACCATAGCAAAGAATTCAAAACAGGGTCTGAAAATTCTCTTTCTAGATATACATTATCAAAACGAATGAAAGAAATAGGATTTTCCTTTAAAAGGTTTGCAAAGAAGTCATTTTATCTAAGTACATCAATGATAGAAACACATTTTTTTCATGTTATGGCAAGAAAGATACAGACTGGTTCAGGAATGTTTTCTGATTAGATGAATCAAGATTTTTACTTGTTAGTGATGCTTCCGATGCTCCTGAATGGTGCAATCGAAGAACTGGAGAAATATTTTCGTCAGGTTGCATAAAAACGACAGTTAAACACGGGAATGGATGGATAATGGTATGGGGAACTTTTGCTGCAGCGGCAGTTGGAAACTTATTAGGTGTGAAAAGTCAAGCAATGCAAAGGAATACATTCGAATATTAGAAATAGAACTGTTACTAAGTATTCAGAAGTTGGGAATATCCCAGAACATTATTTTTCAACATGACAATGCCTCTGCACACAGTGCTAAAGTCACAGAAAAATGGTTTTCTGATAACTCAATTGATGTGATATTTTGGCCAGGTCAAAGCCCCGATTTAAACCCAAACGATGATATTTGGTTTATAATAGTGCATTGGCTGGAAGAACTTTTTTGAACAATGACACACTGTGGGAAGCTGTGCAAAGCGAATGGAATAGCATCTCCTCTTTACAGTGTTCCACTTTGGTTGAGAAGATGTCTAAAAGGATTGATCTTTTAAAGAAATTAAAAGGGAATGCGATTCCATCCTAAGCATTTATTAAAGTAAATGTCGTGTTCTGTGTTATTATTCTCGTTTAAGTTTCCTTGTTCAATTGTTCTTTGTTCAATATAGCTTTTAGTACAAGTAAATGTATAAAATTTGTTTGGCCCATTTTTTGCTCACGAGTATATATATATATATATATATATATATATATATATATATATATATATATATATATATATCACGAGTATATATATATTATATGTATTATATATATAATTTGAATATATATAAATATATTATTTACATACTATATATATGTATATATGCAATTCTATTGTGATATATATATATATATATATATATATATATATATATATATATATATATATAAAGTAAAAAATAATGAAGAAAAAGGAGAACCGAAATGTTTTATATTCTATGAGGTATTATTTTTGGAGGTTGCATCACTTTCGAATGATCTGTGCCTCCTTTGATTGCCTGAAACCAGGAGACGAAACCGAACCGCCCAATCAAAAACTATTCTTATCCAGCACATCCTGAAATTCCCCAAACGGCATCCTAGCTTTTGGCTCTTCCACCGCAATTTTCAAAACTCCCCACATTCCTATCCTCCGACACATGTTTTAAACGGTGGCTATTCCCCTATCTCATCCATGCGCGCGACGGCAGCTGTCTCATCAAAAGACAAGAATTAAAGATGGAGACATCCGATCATTCCTCAGGGAACAAGAAAAATCTTTATTGCCTCTCTAAACGATTTCATTATATCAACGCTTTTCCAACCCCCGGAAAATCTTCTTGGTTCTCGAATATTCGCCGGAGACCTTCCTAGTTTAAAGAAAGGAGAAAAAAACATGATATAACATACGGGATTTTATTCGGCTTACAATAGATTCGTGTGCACAAAAATGTCTATTTATAGTTATCTATAGACTGGAGAACTATTAATACAGGGAGGTAATCGCTGACGCCAAAGATAGCTAACTGGTGGAAAACGTTTCTTACTTCTGTCAGTATATTATATTATTCATACATAAACAAAAGAAAGAATAAACATCGTCATCAAAATGTCTGTGTAATAAAAAACTGCAACCCTATAAAGTTTGTTCAACTTAGAATTATTTATAATATAAAGGTCAAAAGTCTGTTTTAATGTATGTGTGTATGTTGTATGTCTGCCTAAAACTTTCGATAGAGGCGAAGGAGTTTCACGAAATTGGTATAATTTTGAAGCTCGACTTTTTGGACGATAAATATCGAAAAATAAGCCAAAAACATTAATTCCTTGACCCTAAACTGCGCACTTTCCCATAGGGAAGGGTCGCTTTTTAGCCGATATTTTAAAAAGTTATACCCTCTTTTTGATTGACTAGCCTTTTTTTTTTTTAGCTCAACAAACACCTCCAAACACGCGAGCAACCAGGCTAGTCTATAATGTAAATCTCATTTGTCTTTTAAATGTATGTATGTATGCATGTATGTATGCATGTATGCATGTATGTATGTATGTATGTATGTATGTATGTATGTATGTATGCCTCGCAAAAATTGGTTACGGATTTTCACGCGATCAGTATCGTTTTGAAGCGAGAATTCGGACGACAAATATCGAAAAATTGACGAAAAACATTAATTCCATCATCCTCAACTGGCCATTTTTTTACAAGGTGGCGGTCGCTTTTTTCGCCGATATCACCGAAATTCATCCCCTCTATCTGATTGTCTAGCCTCAATTTAAATCGTCCCAACTTCCGGACGCAACAACAAAGACGTTAAGCTTTTTATACATTCCTCTCTCTTTCGCGATACTGATTCGATCTTGCCTGCCTACTACACTTCTTTTTTTTTTTTTTTTTTTTTTTGCTCAACACATATCTCCAAACACCCAGACAACGCTGGCCACCAGGTTAGTCCGTAATATAAATTTGACCTGTTTCTTTAAATGTATGTGTATATGTATGTATGAATGATTTTAAAAACTGTACAACCGGCGAAGCGAACGTCTCTCTATTCTATGTTCTGTGTATTTGGGATTGTTTTACTCTTTTATTCATGTTGAATTTACCTATTCGTAGCAACCATCATCGTTGTCGTCATGAACGTTGTAGATTTGTGGCGTTATGAATGTGTTTTCATTTTAAAAACTGTACAACCGGCGAAGCGAACGTCTCTCTATTCTATGTTCTGTGTATTTCGGATTGTTTTACTCTTTTATTCATGTTAAATTCACCTATTCGTAACAACCATCATCGTCGTCGTCATGAACGTTGTGGATTTGTGCCGTTATGAACGCGTTTTCATTTTAAAAACTGTACAACCGGCGAAGCGAACGTCTGTCTATTCTATGTGCTGTGTATTTGAAATTGTTTTACTCTTTTATTCATGTTGAATTCACCTATTCGTAACAACCATCATCGTCGTCATCATAAATGTTCCTTCATATATATTCTACATGTACGTGTATGTGTACGTGTGTGTGCATATGTATGTACATGCGTGTATGTATGAATGTTTCAGTGTATGTGCATGTTGTCATGTGTGTGTTTTTCTTGCGTATGTATGTTTGCGTGTATCTGTTTGTATGCATGCTTGTATGTGTACGTGTATATCTTTATTTCAATATGTTTGTGGGGTGGAGAGGACTCCTAAAAGCCCTATTAATGCAACCACTCTGGGTAAAGCAAATCTCTGATTTAAAAAAAATACATAAAGCGGGAGACCAGAACCCGCATTAAGCTGGTCTGCAATTTGATTTGTTGCTGGCTATCTTGCTCATGCTTGTTGCTGGCTCTCACCATTTTGTACCGAGAGAGAGAGAGACTTAGCTGTCGTACAAAGCTAAAACTCTGTAACATCATCATTGTATAGATACTTCCTCAGGCATTTGTCTATAAAAATTGTCCGTGGCGATGGAAAAAGTGTCATGTGTGTAGCTCTGAAATGCTGGAAGCATGTAATAATTGATCTGCCATCATTCTATATATGCATATGTATGTATGTATGTATGTATGGTAATATATGTACTAGTGTATGTATGTGTATGTATACCTATTTGTATATGTATGTATATATGTATGTGTGTATATATTTTTATTTATTTATTCATTGTGTATACATGTTTATGTGTGTTTGTATGTATATACGTATATATATTTGTGTGTATGTATATGTATATGTATATATGTATATATATATATATGTATGCGTATAGGTGCATATATATGTATGTGTAGGTATATGTAGGTAACTTTATGTGTATGTATGTATATGTGCATACATGTGTACGTATATGTATGTGAATATGTATGTATATGTGTGTATGTATTTGTATATGATAGTATATATGTGTATGCATGTGTATGCATATATATGTATATGTGTGTATGTATATGTTTGTATGTATGTGTTATATGTATTGTGTATGTATGGATGTGTGCATGTGTGTATGTTTATGGGTATGTATGTGTATGTATGTGTGTATATGTATATATATATATATATATATATATATATATATATATGTATGTATGTATGTATGTATGTACGTATGTATGTATGCCAAGGACCGTATTCAATGTCATGTCTGCTTGAGCGTGTGAATTCGCTGGCAGGACTAAAAAAAAAAAGGGTTATCTTCGGGCTCATGGACTTTCAGTGACTGAGGGAGTGGCACTCGTCTGACAAGACGTTGCAATCATCATCATAAATGTTTGTATGTCTGCCTAAAACTTTCGATAGAGGCGACGGATTTTCACGAGATTAGTATCGTTTTGAATATCGAAAAATTGCCAAAAAAAACAATTAATTCCTTTAGCCTCAACTGGGTACTTTTCATCCCATCTTTTCGGTTTACTAGCGTTAATTTAAACTTACGTCACTTCCGATTTGGGGTGAACGCAACAGCAAAGGCGTCACGCTTTTTTCACATTCTTTCCCTCCCTACGCGGTACGGGTTCAAGCCTGCCTGACTGCCTACTACCATTTTTTTTTTTGCTCAACACACACTTCCAAACACCTGGGCAACGCCGGGCACCCAGGCTAGTTTCTGATAAATAAGTATTTATATGTGCATTCATTCTTTTTGCGGACTGTTATCCTCATCTTTATAGTTGTTATTTTATCAGGCTTAGACTAACTCCTTCCCTGGCCTTCTTCATTTGATTTACCGTGACTGGATAAGAATGCTGAATCTTGTAACTTATCTTCAGTAATTACTGCCTTCCATAGTTGTTGTCTCACCATGTTTCTTACCCTGACCTTAACCTTTTCTTTTCTTTATATAATCGTACACGCTTATTTATATTTGTAGAAAATAATTTTAAGTTGAAAATATATTAGACTGCGATCCAATGTTTCTTTGTTATTGACAATCTCGATATATGATATAACGCTAAAACTTTTAAAATATTAAATCATATATTCCTGTTTATTTTTATTATGATCAGATATCGTAAGTGGTATAAGGTTAAGATACTTTGCGATGGATAGCTAAATAAAGCGCATCTTGTCAGAATTCTAAAATTGACGGCTTTTTTACAGTGTGCGGCCTAAATTTTCAGATTACTTTTTTGTGATAAGGTATTTACAGTCATGTGCATTTTTCTTATTTGTATCCAATATTTCAGGTATGCTTGGTAAATAAAAATAGATGAGTAACAAATAAAATTAAGCTGTGTACATCGTGTCGGATATACTAGGTAATCGACGAAATCAATTTGAATTTCAAACTTTTACTGTAATGAACAGAAATTGATAACTGCCATAATTGATTGGCTCGTCAGAATAAAATATTGATTTCGTAAGAGGAAAGCTATTATTCGCAAACACTTTGAAATAATCTGGCTTAAAATCCAGTGTGGCTAGAGATAGCGATTTTGTGTATGTCGAGATTTAACACGCGAATGGCTAGTTCATACACGAAGGTTAAATTACCAAATTGCAGTGGTAAAATTTCAACTCATATAAAAAAGTATCCCTGTTTATATATATATATATATATATATATATATATATATATATATATATATGCGTGTATATATATATATATATATATATATATATATATATATATATATACAGTTTTATTACGCGTGTCAAAAAAACGTCCTAAATTTATTCTTTACAAAACAGTAATGTTTTACCTTAATGCAAAGCTGTTATTTTCCACTGCATACATGAGGATGATTGCAACGTCTTATCATACCACTCCCTCAGACACTTAAAGTCCATGAGCCCAAAAATGACTTCCATAGCCAGAAGACCATTTTAATAGACAAATGCCTGAGGGAGTATCTAAACACAGATGATGTTACAGGGTCTTAGCTTTGTACGACAGCTAAGTCTCTCTCTCTCTCTCTCTCTCTCTCTCTCTCTCTCTCTCTCTCTCTCGGTTCAAAATGTTGAGATCCAGCAACAAGCAAAAGCAAGACAGTCAGCAACAAGTTAAAATGCGGACCAGCTTAATGCGGGTACTGGTCTCCCGCTTTATGGTTTTTAAATCAAAGATTTGTTTCTCCTAGAAATGTTGCCTTCACCACGGCTACGGGAGCCCTCTCCACCCCAACACACACATACATACACACAAACACACACGGTCCTAGTTGGCCGTTGACCCCGAAAAAGGGTTCATTCGCCCATTGGAAGGTCTTGTTTTAATCCTTAAGGGAGACTAGCCACCCTCCTCACCAAACAAGTCTTGTGGGGGGAACCAGTTTAGTCGCCGGTAACTCGACCATGTGGCAGGTAGTACTGGGTTACATGGTACCAGTAGCATATGACATTATCTGCATACATACATACATATATGTATATATATGTATATATACATATATATATACATACATATATATATACATACATATATATATATATATATATATATACATACATACATATAAACATGTACAAGAAAGGAAACTAATCATACAAAATCGTACCTCCTTTACCACTTTGGACAATATCAATACTGATGCAAATCTTTTAGCATCAATGAATATCCATATTTTTACTGAAATATTTTCTTTAGGCAAACTGATATGTACCGTACACCAAAATTCCATGATACCCTTGCTATTAGACCAATTTGCCCCTTTAGTTTTGATACAAGTGCAGCGAGTAAAAGAATCGTGGATAGGGTTGTCCCGTCTGAAAAGAAAAAAAAGTAAGCCTCCCATTTTGGCAAAACTCAGACGCAATAAGTATTGGTCTAATAGCCTTGAAGATAATCAGAGGCTAAGCTTTATAACTTTTTTATTATATTATTATATTAACATGATCGCGTGTGTGTCATTTTCTGTGGCACGTTTCCATCCTGGTTGTTTCATTTTTATGTACGTCTGTTTCTTGTTATAAATAATTTTAACAATAATTATTCATAGATTTTGGTTCAGTAGTTTTAACACGGAGACTGGCAGTGAATTGACTTGCGTCCAAAATTCAATATTTTTATAATGAGGTCGGAGGTTTCTTATTAGTTGATTGTCTTAACCATAGTTATAAATAAGACCATCCAAATGTTGATAGTCATACCCTCCATTGTATTCAAAAACATTTTAACACAGTCCTTTTGTTTGATATTATGAAAAAGTCCTTTCCACTAAATCAGGTTTTATAGTGTAAAAATTAAAAAGTTTTCTTTTCTTTTTTTTATTATTTATTTTTGGAATTTATCTTCTAATTGGTAAACAATATCAGTATATTGGTATAATGTATGTAAAAAGAAGGCATTTTATTCCAATTGATTTATATATATAAAAAAGTCACCTATGTGAACGAGAACCTCCCAAATTAAAATCTTGAATAATTATCCAAACTCAAATGTAAATTAATATTAAGCTGACTTTACAAATTGATAAAAGTTAATTATTGGATTTTAATTATAAGGTGAAGCTCGAAGATTTCAATCCCGATAGATAAAGCAAAAAAAAAAAGAAAAAAATAGATAAAGAAATAAAATAAAATAAGAAATAAATAAAAGCATTACCCCCCCGCCTCAAACATACACACACAACATCTACCTGTCCTTACTTATGTAGCTAGAATGAGTCTGCCACTTCCGATATGACCCTAAAAATGGGTAGGCCGCTGTTTCCAGACTCTTCAGCTAATGTTAAAAAATGTTTCCAACTTTGTGAACCTAATTTGTACTAATTACCGCTAACTGTTTTCTTATTACAGCTTTGACTTAAAAACTCGTAACTAAATTTTACCTATCTTGTATGCTTTTTTGTTCTGTTCTGAAATCTTTGTCAAATATGCTGTTAAACAATATCGTCTTGTTACATGTAAAACGGAAAAAAAAAGTCACTTATGTAAACGAGAACCTCCCAAATTAAAAATCTTGAATAATTATCCAAACTCAAATGTAAATTAATATTAAGCTGACTTCACAAATTGATAAAAGTTAATTATTGGATTTTAATTATAAGGTGAAGCTCGAATTATTCAAACTCGAGATATATAATGCCAAAACATCCACCCATTAATATGGGAGGGGGGTTATCTTCAAAAGCGTCCTCAATTGATTATTGAGCACCGGACTTAGTATATGTAGATATTAATAACCCCCTTGTACCCACTCCCCACACCCCATTTTTTAATGGAGAATAGATAATACAGTGGATGCGTTATCGGAAGCTCCAGTAACTCTCGCTTCTCCTTTTTTGTCCCTCAGTCCTCATGCACATGAGTGATATTTCTGACAAAGGGCGAAGGAAAAGCTGCTTTAAAGGTCAGTAGTACTTGGTAAACAGTACTCTGGGTGCTCGGAAATTTTTCTGTCTCTATGTCTATCCTTGTGGCCATGTCACTAGTAAGGGTGCTGGAGGTAAACGTTTTGTCTGGGCTGACGTTATCCGCCTGATAGTCAGGGACCCGAACCTTGGTTTAACTACTAAAGAGGCTGTCCTACCAGCAGACGTAAAGTACTGGGACTGCTGTATTGCCATTTGGTGAATGGACTCTGGACCATGCAGTAGTCTCTGGTGGGGCCTCTCGATGCCATACTAGTGGGTAATTGTTACGGCTTTACCTTTTCGTGTGCTCCAAAAATCCTGTCTTTTTCTATCTTACTTTCCCTCTCTGTACTGCTCTAACCAAGTATTCCGACCTGTTCCACAAATCCCAAAACCTCAACATGAAACATCTCCAGAAAAAAAAACTCTAATAAACCTAGAACCCCATCTTCCAACATAGACCCCTACTACCATGTCTCCTTCTCCAACATCAGGGGTCTACATTCCAGAGGTTGAAACCCAATTACAGGAGACGACACCGGACATATTCTGTCTAAGCGAAACTGGAATAGGGCCGACCACTTCCCTAGATGAGTTCATAATTAACGGATACTCTAATTTAACATCTAAATATGACCCCTAAGATCGCCATGGGCATGGAATATGTGCCTACATTAAAGATGGCTTCCTATGTGGCAGGGATATCTCTAGAGAAGATCCTAATTTACCTTATATGTGCTTCCGGTTTGTACTTGCTTACACCACTGCATTTATAGTTGCCCTCTATCGGCCCCACAACTGCGGAGTTACTATCTTTAAGAGCATATCTGAGAAAATAGACCACATACTGTCTGCACATCCCTCGGCTAACATCCACATCTGTGGTGACTTATGACATGGAATGGCTGACCCACTCAAATAAGACGAACGATGAGGGGAGGTTCTGTCATGATTTTGCCATTGCCTATGACTTCACTCAGATTGTTCGCGAGCCTATCCGTGTGCCCGATACTACAGGTCAATATGCAAGCTTCCTAGACCTTTTTCTCTCTTCTCCTGAGCTATGTTCATGTTCCGCTCTTTCTCCTCTAGGATCCTCCGACCACTCCGTCGTATCAGTTAAGATAAAAATGAAATATAATAAGTCTATAGATGTACCTCTCCACCGTACTGTATACCGATACTCCATGGCTGACTGGTATAGCTTCCGTACATTTATATCTGATCTACCTCTGTATTCCATGTTTAAAAAGGATGTGTCCTCTATAGTATCAGACCTGACCGAATGGTTAATTGTAGGCATAGACCGATTCATACCATCTAAAAAATTCCAACAAAAACCTAACAGCCAGCCATGGTTCTCCCTAGAATGTGCTGCTGCCATCGCGCACAGAAATTAGTTTTTCCATAGCTACCAACGTAATAGATGCACTGAGACTAAAGCTGCTTTCAGGTCTGCCAGCAACCACTGTAAAAGAGTAATAAAAGAATGCAAGAGAGCTACATGCCCAGTCTGTTAAATCCAAAGTAGCTGACCACCGACTTGGTTCCCACCAGTTTTGGCAAATAACAAATAGGATCCTGAACAGAAGTGCTCGTTCTATCCCAACCATTATCAACGGGCCAGATGTCATCTAGTCAGCTTCAGACAAGGCCAAACTATTTGCCAAGAACTTTGCAGCTAATTCTACCCTATGCGACGAAGGCCATCAACTCCCCATATTTCCTCCTATAACACAGAACACGCTAGGTAACATACAAATATCTGTGCATGAGGTCCCCAAGCTAATCAAGAACCTTTATTCCAGTAAAGCAACTGGCCCTGACGGCATCCCAATTATAGTGTTAAAAAAGCTTCAACCAGAACTAGCTCTCATACTTACGAAACTGTTTAAACGTTGCCTTAAGGAGAAGTGCTTTCCAACACCCTGGAAAACCTCATCAGTATGCCCTGTATTTAAGAACTCAGCTGATGTCATCTCCCTCTCAGTACAGACCAATAATTTCCTGTATGTCATAAGTAAATTGCTGGAATCCATATTAAATAGAGAAATAGTCAACTACCTCAGCAGAAATAACCTTCTTAGTGACACGCAATATGGTTTCCGTTCTGCAAGATCTACCGCAGATGTGCTAACGGTTATATCTCGTAGGATTAGTGAATCTCTGTACAAAGGCTTCCAGGGCAATTGCTCTTGACATATCAAAGGCCTTCGACAAGGTATGGCATAAAGGCCTACTTCACAAGATCTCCAGCTACGGTATAACTGGAAATATTCTCTCTATCATTAAATCATTTCTCTCTGATAGGCTCATAAGAGTAGTGGTTGATGGACAAAAATCAGAGGTCTGCAGTATTAATGCCGGAGTCACTCAAGGGTCCATCCTGGGCCCAACTCTCTTCCTGATCTACATCAATGATCTCCCTAAACACATACTTAAATCATTCGTTGACATCTATGCTAATGACACAACCATCTACAACAACACATCAAAGGCTGTAAATGACAAAGTTCTCTCTGATTCTCTCTCCTCTGATCTCGAACGAGTGATTCAGTGGGGGAAGACGTGGCTGGTTACCTTTAATGCAACTAAAACCAAACACCTATCTTTACATCATCAACGCTCTGATCCCCATCTGGCTTCAATTGAAATGGATGGCTTTCGTCTAGGAGAAGCGCCATGTTTTGACAAGCTTCTGGGCTTGAACTTCACTACTGATCTGAAATGGAACACGTACATCAAGTCTGTTGCCAAGGTCGCTGGAAAGATGGTGGGATCCTTCTACCGCTCTAGAAGATATCTCACTACTGATGCAATTCTCTATCTATATAAAAGCTAAGTACGTCCAAGGATGGAATACTGCTGCCATATCTGGGCAGGAGCTGCTAAAAACAGCCTATCCTGCCTTGGCAGAGTACAAAATAGACTTCGTGGCTAAGTGGGGGATGCCCTTTTCTCTTTCCTGCAACCTCTCTCCCACAGAAGAGACGTTGCAAGCTTATCTTTGTTTTATCGTTATTTCCATGGCAGGTGCTCGTCTGAACTCCAATATCTGGTCCCCCCCTTGCCAATCTTTTACAAAAAACACCCGTCTAGCTGAATCCACTGTCAAAAACTTTCCCCACTCTTTGATATGCCTTAATCAAAACGTAGATTCCATGAACAAAGCTTCTTTCTTAGAACTGCACACCTGTGGAACTCTGTTCCGTCTACCTGCTACCCTCCTGAGTTCAAATTGGATGTCTTCAAGTCCAACGTAAAGAAATTCCTAATGAACCGCCCCCTTAAGTAGACACTTTAAATCTCCACACTAACGTACTGTACTTACAATAACCCTTATCCCTGAGGGGCTTCCGGGCCTTGATAAGTGGTGACTACCTTGTAATATATATATATATATATATATATATATATATATATATACATATACATATATTCATGATTTTCAGACATCTATACAAATACATACATATATACATGATTTATATATATATATATATATATATATAAATATACAGATATTCATGCTTTTCAGATATATATACAAATACATAGATATATACATGATTTATATATATATTAATATATACAGGTATACATACTTTTCAGATATATATATACAAATACATACATACATGATTTATATATATATATATATGTACTAATATATACGTATATACATGCCTTTCAGATATATATACAAATACATACATATATACAATGATATATATATATATATATATATATATATATATATATATACATACAGATTTACATCCTTTTCAGATATATATACAAATACATACAGATAAACACATTTACATACAATTTGTTTTTAAATAAATGGGTTTCTGAAGACGGAAGACAAAAATTACTTTTTTTTTGTAAATAACAAATGGAAAGACTCTATTAGATATTTTTAGTTTATTAATTTGGTTATTCCAATTGTTTATATATATATATATATATATATATATATATATATATATATATATATATATATATATATACTTAGTTTTTTAATTTGGTTAGGAAGACAAGAAAAAATGTTCGTGGTTTATCGTCGTACCCGCAATTTTTTTTTTCTTTTTTTCGATTTCTCATTTTGGGTTTTTGAAAATAGATCTATTCAAGATTAAATTCCACAAAGTTCGGCGATAAAATGTTTTAATCTTATCTTAGTTACAGTTTTAGTAAAAATTTCGGCTATAATATTTTTAGATTCTACATAATTTAGAGTAATATATTTTTTTACTGATTTCATTTCATATGAAATAATATTTGATATCAATATGTTTCGACCTTTGATGAATCATAGAGTTATTTATTATCATATGTTATTTATTGTCACTATGTGTTACCACAGTATTTTTTGCTTAGATCTGGTTTTAAAATAGACTTTAGGAGGGTGTTTAGAAAAATTGCTTTCTGCACTGATTGTTAAAGTGCAGTACACTCTGCTTCACATGACGAAAGGACCACAAGCTACAATAATAATTGTAATACATACAATTACACTAACAACCACTCTAGCCATAATTAAACTAGCCTACAAAAAGGGTTGAGGAGAGAGAATAATATCTGGTTTAACCCCTCTTTCCGCTCCAATGTCAAAATAAATATCATAAATTTTATTGTAGAAAAATCATTTAAGTGTCATCAGCATCAGCATTTTATACAAAAAAAAAACCCATTAAGATTTCTTACTCAACTCAGACAATAATCTCACTAAATAATAAGAAAATCAAAGAACTTAGGAAATCGCTTCCTTTTAGCCCCTAAAATAATTGTAACTGCCAAAAATAGACTTTTTTCCCTTTCGGCAACAACTGCATACATAAGGATACTGTTGATTCTTGCACAGTACCAGATATACCTACTAAAGCCTCTCAAAAAGACTTTCAATTCATTCATTCACAACCTCCAATCCCCCGTCAATTATTTACTTTTGACCCAACCCTTTTGGTTGCACAACCTACCTCACCAAGAAACACCACCAGCAACATTTATAGTAATAACATTTCGCTTAACAATTTCCAAAATAACAATGCCGGTCACCCACCTCTCCTTGCGGGTCTTATTATTGCTCCTCCTTCAGGTGCGTCATTAGATACTCGCAGCAGTTGTTTTCCATATTCATTCTCCGCCAGGAACCATTAATCACCACTTCAGCTAAAATAAACCACTCCACTCAAACCAGACGCATACATTGGATCTACTTCCACTGTAGTTAAGCTAAGAATACCCAACCACATGTCTTCGTTTAATACTATAAATACAGACAGTAACCAAGGGATATCTTTAACGACTTTAATTTAAAAGATCTTAGATTTAGGAACATCTCCTACTCAAATAATTGGTGTATTCTCAGTAAATCTAAATCATATACCTGAAGTTACAAATCTTGTCGTCTATGCATTTCAGCTTGTTTGGATAATAACATCCCCTCAAAGTGAAAATGTGATTTTAACAAAAAGCGAATTAATTTTCCAATGCAAACATAAGGCAAAATACAAATACAATACTTTTAAAATTACTTAGCCTTTATTAATCTTGTAATCAACTTAATTACGCATTTGAAATAAATTCCACTTGTCACATAACATAAATAAGTTTTCCTTATGAGAAATTAACCCTTATTTCTTCCTACACTATTTTTTATTTTCCTTTAATCTCTTTGCTTTCTCATTACGTAATATTCACCTTCTATTCTGGAGCGTCCTTTAAGTTTTTTTTATGCTATATAATTGCCTTTTTATTGTTCCCTAGATTCTCCCAGATGTTTTAAAAATGGGAGTTTACATTTATTTTTCATTTTTCTAATGGGGTTTGTTTTGAGGTTATTTGTATTTTATCGCTAACATTGACGTTGTTGTGTTTGTTCTCGGTGTATATTTTATCGCTATTATTATCTTTGATATTTTTATTATTCATATTTATTTTATATTATTATTATTATTATTATTATTATTATTATTATTATTATTATTATTATATAATAAGAGATGTTTATATATACATTTTACCATTATTATTGTTTTTATCTTTATTATTTTAATTATTATCTCTAATTGTTTTATATTTTAGTTTTAGTATTTCTTTTTATTATTATTATTATTATTATTATTATTATTATTATTATTATTATTATTATTATTATTCAAATGTCATTAAGATTTTGTCTGTATGTTAGCGCATAATTCCCTTTCGGTTTACCTTTCAGAATGACATACATCCAAATGTTTGCTTTTTCACACATAATTTGATTGTTTCAAGGTCAAGCCGTCTAGTTCGTGAACGCTCAGTTTTTTCTATTTTTTTTTCTTTTTCTCTATTTTTTTCTTTACTTTCCTTTCTTTCTATTTACTTCCGTTTTCGTCGTAATTTTATATCCGTTAGTGTTTGAGATTTTTTTTTCATTATCACTTAAAACCATTATTACTGTTTTATTTTCTTTCTTTGAAGGTTGTAATGCTGGGCATGGAGCAGTCAGACCAGCTGCCAACATTGTCCTGCTTTTTATTGAAACCAACCGAAAGCTCTTTTTAGTGCACTAGCTGTTCCCGTAAGTGCAATTGTCTGGATCTATTTTTCACTTGATTCACCAGGAATATTAGTTAGGTAGGACTTCAGGTTCTTCTTCATAACTTTGTAGCACCTATAATATAATTGGTATGATTGATATCTCTCTAAGATTCCAGTTTTTTTTTTATATCATATATGAGACCTTGATATTTGGTCTATTTCTCCCTTTCAGCTCTGTTCAGACCTCCATCATTAGGGACACTCACTTCAACCTAGGTTGCAACTCTTCCTGATTTATTCCATATAACTATGTCAGGTTTTATAGCAGCATTTTCAATGTAGGTGGCTATAGGGATTACGTGGTCGTAATGTATGGGATATAAGTAATTTCTAACTGTTCTTTCAGGTTGATGTTCCCATGACTTGCTGCTACATTGGATGTTTAATGTTTTACAGATGGTCCAGTCAAGGTACTTACATACTCCATCATGTCTTGCAGTATAGTACCCGTTCCCCCAAAAAAACTTGCAATTTGATACCAGATTACTCCCTTCCAATTCTGTATGGCAGACCCTGCATTTGTTGTCCGGTTATTCTTTGAAATTTTGTTTTCCATCATCAGCTAAAACCATTATTACCGACTATGGGAGTTGTTATGACGTCTGAATTGTCTATATTGAAAATAATTTTAATTAATTTAAATAATTTTTATTCCTCGATTTTTCTACAAACCTGACTACATTTATTTGGCTTATTACAAACAAAAGTAATTTTAGATTTTTACACATCTTTTCGATTTTTACTTTGAGTCTACGTGTCAACAGTATAATTCTGGATTCTTGTTATGGAACATTGTCTCCTATCATCTTTTCGTTTTAATAAAACTTAACTACTCCATATGTTTATCTGTTTTTTTTTATCTTTGACTTTTAATTCATCCTTTAATTTTTATTTTTCCCCATTTTACTAACTATTTGCTCAAAAAGTTCTCTCTTTTTTTTTGCTTTTATGACTAGTTTACATGTAATGCTGTTTCAATTAATGCCAGTAGCAGCAAATTTACTACTTTGCTATAATAATCATTTGCTAATATCTTTCCTTTGATAAGAAGAACGCATTTCTTTGAAACTCCGCAGATTAATAGAAATTTAAATATATTTTATTTGGGTGTCTTGTCGAACAACAAATTCATATAAAATATATTTTTAAAGTCTTACATTTTTATTCCTGTATATATATATATATATATATATATATATATATATATATATATATATATATATATATAATGTAGTAATTTATAAAATATATATGGCGATTAAGCTACACTGAATATTCCGCGTTTCATCCAATCTAGGACTCCTCAGGCCTACGTATTGAGCACTTTTGAAGTAAATACTTAAAGTTTACGCACAAATCTATACTTTCGTATATTCATTTTATGTGAGTAAATTAAGTAGTTATATATATATATATATATATATATATATATATATATATATATATATATATATATATATACATTCTTTAAAAGTCTGAGGAAGCTACAGACGGCCAAAAAACGGCCGGGTAGCTGAAACAATAATGTAACGTAACAGAAAGATACGGTAATAAAAATAAAACGTATATATATATATATATATATATATATATATATATATATATATATATATATATATATATATATATATATGGGCGAGGGTATAGAGAGAGATACAAACACAAGGCATAACTGTAAATTAAAGGATAAAATTACTACCAGAAACTCGCTATGAAACAAAGTAACAACAGAAAATATTGTTTTGAACGAAACAGCTTACCTTGTAGGCTTGTATATAAGGATCTATTCAGCTGTCGGCCCTGTCGGTGGGGCATTAGAATACGCCGACTGCCCCCCTGCAGAGAGTAAAAGTCCCTCAAGGGGGTCCTGGATATGACCTTAAACTATATCCAGTGGTGAGGCCCCAGCTTGTGAGCTTTGGGGAGTGTGGAGCCACCCTTTAATTACCATTGCTCCCAGGTCCACTCTGACCCGGAGTGGTAGTACCTGTTAGGGTCCCAACTATGGGTTGAATAGAAACTGACGGGAAAACAACAAATATATTCTATTAAAAAAACTTTTCTTCAAAATCTTTGGATTCGGCATTAAATAACCCGAAAATGGTTGATATGCCGTAAAATAAAAACAACCAACCAACCTTTTCAGCTGCTTTCACTTGTGAATTAATTCATTTAGACTTCCAGTTTATATCGGTTATCAGGCGAGAAAATGAACCGCTCTCCTTTTTTAGATTTCCGTTCGTAGACTTGTATAGAATGGCGTTTATCGTTCATTTTCCTGGGATATATCATTTTATTTCCTAGTGCATTCACTGGCACAGTAGTATGTAATAATTTTTTTTGTTTTTTTTGGAGGGGGGTAGTTCATATGGTCCTCTAGATAATATCAGTTCGTCAGGAGAGAATACGAACTGTTTCGGGCCTTCTTCTCTACAGCTTGTTCGCGTATTGGCCACCCTCATTGATGCGAAGTCCGATTATCTGAATTGCATTTAAGTAAACCGCTCAATACCATAAAAAATAATGTTTAATAATTTAGTATTTCCTATTGCGAGCAACAGCTTTGCGCGTGACGTTTAAATGTTCAAAGGCTGCGCCTAACACATTCATTAAGTTAAGACGCTCTCATGTCGAAAAGAATTAAAAAAGAAAACAAAAACGAATAAAATAAAATAGATAAATAAATAGAATAAAACAAATAAAAATAAATTTTTAAATTAACAAAATCATCATATAAATAAATAAATAACTCTACTCACAGAGATAACTGAAATGTAGACAAATGCTACCATATCATGCGGTATCGTTTTTGCCGAGAGCTACAATGCGCATTGTTCAGTTATATATATATGAGGCGCTTACTGGCTGCGATTCTTTTTGTCTTTGATTCCAAGCTGGCTTAACAGTTGATATAGGGAATTTGCAAAGAAACCTCTTGCTGCTTTCTCAAGAGCTCGAAAAATTGTAACGTCACCTTCGCGGATCAGCTCTCTTTTTAGGGCTTCATATAACACTATCTTGTATTGATGTTATTAATGCGATGACACAAAATATTCAAAAAGATGTAAAAGGTGATGTTAATCATTTCGGTTTGAGTGAATCAATGTAGTGATCAAAGGCGTCAATCTGCCTCTTCTATGGCAAGCCCGTGTGTTATATTTATTTACAAATTCGATATGGGAACGCATCGGTGGATATCTGACACATTGATTGAACTTCGATTAACGCGCGACATACGAGGGCCGTTTCAAAATATAAGCCTCCTATTTTTACATTTTAAAACGCAGCTCTTAACGAAGACGGGAGTAGCACCATTAAAACGTGCCACCTTCTACGCTTTTGTCAGCGAAGAACGATAGTTGTGCAGGGGGGGGGGGGTTCATAGCGTGGTTTGTCATCCGAAGGTCGTTCAAAAGTAAGGCATTCTATTTTTTAGCTTAGGATGTTGAGGAGCTACGAAGACGGGAGTAGTACTTTTAAAATGAGCGCCCATTTGTGCTCAATAATTTATTTTTCTGTATAGTCACCGCCAATCTCGATGCACTTTTGCCAGGAATTACATGACGCCTCTCTGCTACTGACGTACGTTTATGACCGGTGTTGTTTTCTAAGAGTCAATATCTGCATCTGAGGGATGAAACTTTTAAATCTTGAATGCATCTGTTCATTCATCATAATATTGTAATTTGCAATCTCTACCTGATCCATTCGGGCGGAATAAAAATTAGCAGCCATTACTTTTGGAACGTCTCTCGTTAGCATCACATCAAAACCAGGGGCATTTGAGATCACGACACCGAAAGTACCAGGGATAACCGAAAGTAGATATGAGACATATATATTAGAAAAGGTTATTCCAAAGATTTAATATATTTACAATTAATTAACCAATGGTAATGCACATATATGAATAAAAATTTAAACCATGTGAATTGACTTAAATATTAAGCATTACCAATTACCGAAATGTTGATCATGTTGCTATGTGTATATATATATATATATATATATATATATATATATATATATATATATATGCTATTTATGTGTGAATATATATATGCCATATATGTGTATGTATATATATATATGCATATATATATATATTTACATTTTCATATATCCATATGAACAAATGCCTTTGTATGTGTTTTATATGTATTAAGAATATAAGATGGGTTCGCGAGGAATATATACGTATATATATATATATATATATATATATATATATATATATATAATATGTATATGCAATATATATATGCATATGTATGCTATGTATATGTATATATATATATACATTTTTATATATCCATATGAACAAATACATGTGTATTTTATATGTATTAAGAATATAAGATAGGTTCGCGATGATTATGTATATTTATAATGATAATTTTGAGAAAATGCGTAGATCATGATATATAATAAAGAGAACATCTATCACACATGTAAGATTAACAAGACAAAAGTGAAAAGAAGGAAATAAAGAATAAAGAGAGAGAAAGAAAATGGAAACACACGAAAAACAATAAAACAGAAGCGAAAACGAAATATTTGTAGGTATCGGAATCGGCATCGGAATCGGAAAAAAATTCTACAATTTTCCGATGCCAAAACGATTCTTTTAAACATTTTTAATTTGATTTTGTTTAAAGTTAAATCTTCCATTGCTGGTAATAATGATAAAATAATATAGATTTGTTGATTTTAAAATACCAGTGAAACTATAACCGATAGATCGTCCCTCACAAGTATAAATTTACGTTAAGGAAATTATTTGCACATTTAAGATGTGTGTTTC